>NW_018164523.1:241824-285716 GCF_001263595.1 Phalaenopsis equestris
ATATATATATATATATATATATGAAGAAGATGAAAAAGAAAAAAAATAAAGATTTGAATTTTGGTACTTTCAGGTAATGAAAATAGCCTCATCTAAAAGTAAAGATGCAATTGATACACCATCAACAAAGTTTCATCATTTGATACAAATTTTTAAGAATGGCAAGAATCTCAAGTTAATTTTTTTAGCAAGAAATGTTCAAAAATTAAATTTTAAAATCATTCATAACTCTGATTTCAGCAAGCTTATAAGACTCGAGATGAACCTAATGAAACCAATGTTTGTCTAATCTAAGTCAAATCAAGCATAGATCGTGTCATTAAACAATTTTTTGATGCTTATAGTTCTCAAATGGAAGATCAAATAGATTCCAAATCTGACAAGCTCATATTTAAATCAAGTAGCTCGATGAGATGAATCCAACGAGCCCAAGTTCACTTAATTCTTACACTATTAAGGTATTCAAATGTTTATAGAAAGTCGTTTGATCAAGAGCATCCCTTTGGGTCATCTAATGAAGTGGTCAAGATTCTTTCCTTATTTGTTAGGAGACCCATCCTAGACTCTATAAAATGAGTTTTAACCCCTTCATGAAAGGGTAACTGGACCTAGACCTTGAGCCAGAGAAAGACCAAGAATTGGAGAAGAATGTGTTGAGGTCTAATGTTCCACATTGAAGGTCCAACGAATGACACCTGCTCCTGCAATTATTGACCACCATTGACTACTGCCCACCAGCCACCATCATATACCATCAGTCTCATTACAGTAAAGACCCTTATTGATCACAATGTGTGTTGGCAATCCCAACGTACACTACAAAGTATAAAGCATTGTGTAGAGTAATGAATGGCCTTACAGAGTAATGAAGCATCCTATATAACAATGCACCAAAAAAACAATGTAACAATACATACCAAAGATAGTGTAATAATGCTAAAATATGGTGCAATGCACACCCACATACAATGTAAGAATGTATACTGAAGATGGTTTAATAATGCCTTGAAGATGGTGCAATAATCACCCCACATACAATGTAGCAACGCACGACAAAGTCGGTGTAACGATGCACCCCAACGATGGTGTAATAACACACTATGAATACAGTGCAATGATGTGTCCAACATATGGTACATTGATGCATTTCAAAGAGGGTCTAACAATGTATCTATAATAACTACTAATAATTACTGCATTGAGTATAAACTGACTTTCTCCAGACTTCTAAAGCTTTATTCTTGCAACTCACAACTACTACAATGTGAACAACCATAGCTTAAATGGTTCACAGCTCTTGTAGCTCCAAACTCTAATATCTTTGGCCTATAAGTGCTATCATAGCTCATGCATCCCCTTACAATGGCATCTACAACCTACAAATGTCATCACGGGTTGTGTAGCTCCCAACTCCAACCTCTATGATTTACGAATATTAACTTAGCTCATGCAACTCCCAACTCTGAATTTTGCATCAAACGGATAATATCACCGCTCATTCAACTAAAAATTTGGCTTTTGTAGCCTACAAATATTATTACAACTCACGTAGCTAATGAATCTAGCCTCAGTGATCTAAGGACATGACCACAACTCATATACTACCAACTCTGGCCTTTGAAGCCTACTTATTATCTTTAGCTCATACATCTCCCAATTATAGCCTCTGTAGCCTACGAAAGAAATTACAGATCATGTTATTCTTAACTCTAGCTTCTACAATTTACATACATTCTCACATTCTATACAACTCCCCACTCCAGCCTTTACGACCTACAAATATGATCACAACTCATGCAACTCCCAACTTTAGCCATTATGCTCTATGGGCATTATCTCAGCTTAGGTAACTCTCAACTTTGCTCTTTATGACCTACAAACATCATCTCAGGCATCTCATAACTTCGATCATTGTGACCAACGGATGTCATCACAGCTCTCAAGTTTGACATTTGTGGCCTATGGAAGTTATTGTAGCTCTCTACTATGACCTGTGTGTGTGTGTGTGGGGCGCGTGCGCGCGTACGTCGCGTACCTCGGCCTGTTGGTCGGCATTCTCGATGTAAGTCCCCTTAGGTCGGGGGTTCGAATCCCCTTTGGCACATTTGAACTTAAGAAGGTTGTACTCAAATTGATAAGAATATTAAGAGTGGCTGGAGGCTCGTATAATAGCCTCTGGCCATTTCTTTTATATATATATTACATGAAATCAAAGGAAAAAATATAATGGAATTAATTAATTTATGTGTTTTGTTTCACTTTCTTTTGTTCTCAACGTATTTGTTTTTATCATTTCATCTGTATTTTCACCATTACAGGTTTCTCGACAGCTTACTTAAATGTCGAGATTGGATACGCTCTGGTGTTAAAGTCTTTACAATGACTCATTAAAAATTTTACAAAATTAAAATACTTTTTTTAATTGCAAGTAAATCATATAATATTTAAAGTTGTATGTGAAGTATTCAATGAGTCCAACATAATGAAAATTAAGCCTAGATTCTTGTTGCTTCATTTACTTCAATAATTAGATAATTAACAAAAAAAATTTAAATATATCTAATAAACTCCAAAAAAAAAAAACATTTTTTTATAGAAATATAAGAGTTTTAAGTTAACATGATTTCAAAAAAAAAAAAAATTTTGAGCATATGAAAGGGTACAATTTGCATACATAGCACAATTCCTACATATTTACACACATCTCACACCTAAACTATATTATTTACCAATATAAGATATTGGTGCATTAAACACATGCACTAGAAGATGAGTTTTCACTTTTAAAAAGAGATAATTGTTTTTTTTTTTTATTGTGCCACTGAAAATAGAATTGTTAGCTACTTGTGTAAATGCCCCTAAAAAAGATTATCTTTACATTGAGTCATTAGAAAAATTGTAACAAAATAATTAAAAATATATTTATGAAATTTCAGTCATATAATGCAGTAATTTAGCAATCAGTTTCATATGAACATGATACTTTAGCACATAATTACTAATAATCATAATAATCATTTTATCTTATATAAATCTAAATACATATTGAAATTTTATTAACATCTCTTAAGAGTGATTTATCATTTAGACTTATTTCCTATCTATTAGATTAATTAATATTCATTCAAAGTAGCAGGGCAATTCATCTCAAGAATAAATTTCCTTCATACTGCGCCATGGCACATCAAGAAGCCATTTGCAATTTGCTGCATAATCAGACCGCATATACTCAGATTTCAACAATCATTTTTTCTTTTTTTGAAAAGAAGAAAGATATTGAAATTTTTTAGATGAACAATTAAGGATGCAAAATATATAAGAAAATAACAACTTTACTCATTTAGTTCATTGTAAACGAGCCGAGCTCGTGTTCAGCTCGTTCGAAATTGCTCGTGTTCGAACCCGGCTCGTGAACAGTGTGTTCTTGTTCGGCTCGATTTAAATATTTGTGTTCGTGTTCGACTCGAAATTGACCCGTTAACATTAAACTGAAAAAATAATAGTAGAGTGCTGGATTCGAACCTGAACCAAATATATACAAAAGACGAAGCATAACCACATTACCATACGAGTAATTTAGTTTTAAACTTAGATACAAATATATATAATATATTATTATATAAATAATATATGAAATATATTATTATATAAATAATTATATAATTTTTTTTATTTCAAGCTAAAACGACCCGAACACGAGCGAACAAAAAATTGTTCGTGTTCTGCTCGTTTACTTAACGAACGAGCCGAACACGAGCTACTTAACGCACCGAGCACGAGTTGTTCGCGAACAATTGAGCTTTTTTGACAGCCCTAATGATCACGTTGCAAAAAGATGAAGCGGATAGCAATTTGATTTTTCAGCAGGGCAATTCATCTCAACAAGCAACCACAAGTGGAAATGTACCGGATATTAATGTTTAACCAGAGAAAAAAATTGGCATATGGATACCAAATTGTAATACCATTAAAAACAAAGGAGAAGAAGAAAAAGCAAAAGAAAACAATTCTACATAACCATTCCAAATAATTTCGGAATAAAAACAGTCAAAAACAGACAAATCACCAAATTGGGAACCAGCAGGCACAAACAGCACGTAGCACCTTTGCATCTAGAGAGGTTCTAACCAACTACTTTGAACTTCGTACTAAGGGGGAAAAAAAGCATGAGCTGAATTAGTCAAGCCATCGAGCAACACCATCTTCTTCGTCGACAACGGCAACTATCTCAACACAAACATCCAGTACAACCTGCAAACATTTCATAGAACCAGATGTTAGATCAAACATTCTTGCAAAATCTACCGACAGCAAAATTCAACTCTGAAGTCTGATTCTTACATACATCATTTAAGCATGGTATTCTAGCTTTAGCCGAACATTCTGGGTTTGCCAAAAAATGTCCATTATAAGTATAATGCACATATTCTAAGTATAAATGCTTACAAATTGTTCCTTAACTCTAATTTGAGTGAAACTGATCTAGGGCTACTAGAAAGTGTCACATGTTCCACGTCTTTTTAGGTCTACCTCTACTTTTTGTTTAACATAAGTTAAATCTAGAGCATCTACTCTCTTAATGAGATCATCAGGTGGTCTGCGTTTAATTGACCAAACCACCTAAGACGACTCTCCATAAAATAGTCTGTGAAATATTGCATTTGCATTACCATATCAAAAAGTTACAAAACATACAAAAGGCTGCTAAGGAGCAGTTTCTACAAAAAGACGACAAGGGATGACTATCATATAAATCATTCAAACAAAACTATCTTGTTAAGCAAGCTGTGCACAACAAATGAGTCGACTCATTATTGGCTCTAGAGGTAAAAGAAAAAGCACAAGACAAAAGTTGGTGAGAAATGCCAACTCAACAGACCGGCTCCCCGGTTCCGAACAGTCCCCTCCATAGAGTGTTAAAGGGCATCAATCACATTGCTATTGTCCCCTTCAACGACAATCCCTCTGAGCACCAAAAGCTCCACCAACGCATTGATGTATAAAACCGCCTCGATTTCCAAGTGTGGCATCTTCTATCCCGCCGCAATCATACAATTTCCCATCTCGTCCCGAATAATCACACCCAAACTCGATATCCCCAAAGGAAGAAAGGATCCATCTACATTTGTTTTAACCCAACCAGAAGGGGGAACACCAATGCAGAGAAAAGGGAAAACCACCAAGTTGAAGGATGCCCCATTGCTCCTAAATGGGTAAAGTCTAGGTCCCAAAGGGCCGGTCATATTTTTTTGCATTTCTAGCTCTCCAACAAGTGTACACTGCTCCACAGTAAATTCTTTCGATGGCACGGTGAGTCCTAGGTATCTCCTTCATCTGTTTGCAAACATCATTTAAACTGTGGAAAGTTGGGATTATAATTCCCCACTTCAGCAAAACTTGAAAAATGAGCTTGAGAATTCTGCAATTAGAATGACATGTGTATGGCCTTCCACGTCTAAACATCCCCATGGGCAAAGCGGGTCCTCACCAATATTCCTCCTCTATAACCAGGCGTTAGTAGAATTCTTGTCTGCGACTGGAGTTACAACCACCCTTTTGCGGATATATTTGTTTCCCATTTGGTCCAAGTGTCAAGCCACCCATCCACCTAAGCATTCTCATCTCAGCAACGCTTGGTTTTATGCTTCTCTTTTAAAGGCCAACATTTGGTGTCATAAAGCATTGCAAGTCTTAACACCATCTTATAAAATTTTCCTTTTAAGTCTAAGTGATATTTTTCTATCATACAATAGGCCTGATGCATTCCTCCACTTCAACTATCCAACTTGAATTCTACTAATAACATCCCATCTATATCACCATCACTTTGAACAATAGTCTAAAGTTATCTAAAACATTCACACCTTTTAATGATTTGATCACCCATTATTATAACTTTACAACTAGATTTACTACAATTAAAACTACATTCCATCCATTTAGTTTTAGATCTACTCAAACGAAGGCCTTTAGACTCAAATATAGACCTCCATAGTTCAAGTTTTTTTGAACACTTTCTCCAATCTTATCAACAAGAAAGATGTCATTAGCAAAAAGCATAAACCAAGGTGCATCCTCCTATAAACGTCCAGTAAGAGCACCCAAATATAAGTAAAAAGATACGGGCTTAAAGCCAATCCTGAAGTAATCCAACTGAAATTGGAAAATAATAGGTCAATCCTCCTTTTCTTCAAACAAGTAACACCTCTAGTATACATATCTTTAATGACTTGAATATAAACCACATCAACACCTTTCTTTTCTATAACTCCCCAAAGAACTTCTCTTGAACCCTTATCGTAAGCTTTCTCTAAATCCAATAAAAATAAAAATAATACGTAGATCCTCCTTTCTCAGCACTTCTCCATCAAACCTCTCAATAAATGTATGACTTCCATAATAAACTTGTCTAGCATAAATTCAAACTGACTATGAGAAATCTTTGTATCACATCTTAACATATATTCAATTACTCTCTCATAATTTTAATGCATGACACATTAATTTAATTCCTCTAAGTTTGCATCCCCTTTATTTTTAAAAATGAGGAACAAAATACTTTCTCCACTCTTAGGCATCCTTTTTGCTTTTAAAATAACCTTAAATGATTTAGCAAGCTAAGAAACTCCGAAATCTCATAAATATTTTAACACTTCTATTGAGATATCATAAAGTCCTATTGATTTTCTACCCTTAGTTTTTTTTAAAGTCTCTTCAACTTCCCATTTACTCATGCGACAATGAAGATAAAAATGTTTGTTATTATTAATGATATTAAAATCACTAAGGTTTATCATATTTTTAAAAACTTTATTGAAAAGATTATCAAAATATTTCACCCACCTATGTTTAATATCTTCCTCTAAGAAAAACACCTTTTGATTTTCATATTTAATACACTTAGATTAAATCTTTCCTTTTCTTCTCTTCGTTTGGCTAGTTTAAGCAGATATCTTTCAATTTTTTGAATATCAAATCTATTATAACATTCACTAAAAGCTGAAGTCTTAGGGTGCCTTTGGGGCAGCTTATTGTGTTCAACGGCTTTTTGAGAACGCCAAAATTTTGTTTGGTTCCCGCGTTTCTTTGGCGGTTTTGAAAATAGTGTTTAGGTTTTTGTTAAAAAAGCGGGTCACGAGATCGACCCCGCGTCTCGCTTCTAATAGCTGTGTTTTATCGGAACTACCGTCGGTGCCCTTCTCCATCGTCAACGGTGATCGCGACTGCTTAGTTTGCCTCGGGAAGTTTCGTGACGGCGATAGCCTCCATTTTCTTCCAAAGTGCAATCATGCTTTTCATAAGAGCTGAATAGACACGTGGCTAAGCTCGCACTCGAACTGTTCACTTTGCCACGCTGGTGTTATCGGTCCAGTTGAGCATTCGATTGCAAAGAGTGAAGAAGAAGGTGAGCTTGTGGGTGATCTTGCGGCGGCTAAGGATTTGGAAGAGGAGAGGGAGTTGTTGGAGGGGAGAAGAGATGGGGATGATGACAATGTAGTGATTGAGATAAGAGAGGAAGGTTATAAGGTTAGGATGGCCTGTGAATCGTCGGAGGGGACAAGTACTGTTTCTGTGAAGAGATCTTTGTTTCCTTCTCGTGTAAGTATTGGAATTCATTCATGATGAGAAATTTTATTTTGTTACTGTAAGCTGAATTTCCTTGCTGAATTGTTTGTTTGTTTTTTTTTTATCATTTCTTTTTTTATGTAAAAAATTTACTTGTCACATACCGTGCTCAGCTCATCTCCAATTTCCGCAATGAGGGCCAATATTTAGAGGAAGTTGTGTGACTCACATCGTAGCTAGACTTCTTTTTTCTTTTCGGTGCATCAGTATATGAGGATCTATTGGATGACAAACGCACAAACCAAACAGCTAAACAACTTATCCAGATCAAGGGCAGAATGGTCATTTATCCAGAAACAGCTGCAAATCAGCTGTTCTTCAAACACACAAACCAAAAAACCAATAAACTTATCAGGATTTAGCTGTTGATCAGCAGCTTATTAAGATAAGCTGTTTATCTGGATAAGCTGAATCAGCTGCAGCTGCCCCAAACAGACCATTAGTTTCATAAAGTGTTCTTTTAGACTACCTACGAGTCAATTTAGATATATATTTTTTATTTTCTAAACTTTTACATTTAAATCAATTTTTATAACAAAGTTTCTTATATTTTATTTTTTCTAGCACTATCATTCCACCATCAACTATTATATATATATATTGTTCTCTAAGTACATTTACCACTTATTTAATAGTCATTGATGTTTTATCTCACATAATTAACTTCTTTATGAACATCCCAAATCTTAAAATCTTGAAATTTACTCATAAAATTAATTTATGTTTATTTAGATGCCCCCATCTAATTCTATGATAAAATTTCATTGTATTTTTTATTTTTCAACTCTTCATCATAAAATTCATTACTAATAATTGATGTCGAGTATTTAAATTTCAACCTGGAATGACATTAGAATATTTATATATTCAGCAGATTCATTATATTTCGGTAATAATATATTCATCTCTTTTTTAAATAATATATTAACAATAACAAAATTATAAGCTAAAGTCAAATCTAATATAGTTCTATCTTCTTAATTAAAAATTCTAAAACTATAGCCAATATCAACACTCTTAAAATATTCTATCACTCCACCAACATGACCATTTAGAATCCACTCCAATAAAAATTATTTCTTCAAAAGAAATTATTTATGTTAATTCTTCTAGGTCATTCCAAACTTTTTCTTTTGAAATTATATTTAAACCTACATGTGGAGCATAAGCACTTATAACATTAAAAATCTTAGTGTCAATAACGATCTCTAGAACTATAATTCTATGTCTAATTATATTAATTTTTAAAATATTATCTTTTAAATTCATCTTACACCATTTCTAGTGCGACTCTTACCTGAATGCCAAAGTTTACCCTAAGCGATCAATCTCGTCAGTCTTTTCCTCAATTCATTTAATTTCTTCAATCCATAAGATACTTCTTATGAACCATAATATCTACTAATTCGATTAATTTACTTGTGAGAGTACTATATTTCAAGATCATATCCTAATATTAGTTTTATGGACTAACTTCTTTGTGCGGATCCGCCCATAATATGAGAATCATTGCTTATTTAATGTTACACCCGAGTGCCGATGTAGAGACTCTTGTAGATTTTTCACTGTATTCAGGTCATACAGCGCGTCGCTTCCAAGAAACGTCATGACATTTACACAATCATTTAAAGAAATCATGGAATGATTTTTCGACAAATTTTTATTCTTATCGTTAGCTACCTAACATAACCCTTCACTTTTCGCATCCGTCCTAAAAGAAAATAACCACAAGTAAAAAATATGAAAATAAAAAAAAAATTAAAAAATGTAAGAAATCCCCTCTAAAGCTATATTGAGATGAGAATTTGTTTGGTTCACACATCCGCGATCACAAGATCCCATTCCGCAATACGAGGAATCCTAAACTAGTAGGATCATGGAACTTCCGCTCCTGCAATTCTGCAGGAAGCTTCCGCATTATTCCCCCAAACTAAGAGAGGCTTTTTATTCTCTGGATGGACCTAGATCCCACTGTCGACATTATTTTCTTCAAAACACATGAGATTTCAAAAATTAACTGAACTAGAACTTAATACCAAACTTACTCTAAGAATCTTAACAAAACAAATTTCAAAAATTTGCAAACTGTCTAAAGTGATGACATATTGAATCGCCCTCGATAGGGGCTACCCTGTGTCAGGTATTAACTCCTCGAACTCATTGTTTTCTTGGACGATCAATGCTAGTCTTGTTGATGCTTTTCTCAAAGCCTGTAAAAAAAATAGTTTGTGACACTGCATCCTCAAACTCTGTACGAACGTCCACTACCTTAGACTCATTCAAAAGCAATCACACAATGTGCTTCCTATCTTTGGTGAATGAGTAAATACTTTTGCAGTCATCATCAAGTGTACTATGATTACACTCTCATGGTCAACCTCAAAGAATATGACGCACATCCATAGGCATGGCATCACATCAAACCTAATCATGTGGCTTGTCTCCATTTAAAAATTCTATCAAATAACTCTTATCTACATTGTGGGTAGCGAAACTCAACCTGTTAATCATCTGTGTAGATACTATGTTTTTATACTTTTCACCATCTAAAATGAGATTGCACAATTTCTCTTTCACAATGCAACAAATACGAAAATATTGTATTGGAGCATCTCTACCTCGTCTGTTGAAAGTTGGTACTTCTTTTTGTGTACTCAACTTCTCTAGTTTTTTATGTGTCATTGTCTATGTTTTCCACTACTTCCAGCTTAATGAAAAAGATCTAGTTTGGGCAATCAATAACAATGTGCCCAAAATTATGACACTTGAAGGTACTTCTTGGCTAAGATGAATTTGGAAGTGTGGCCCATCTCTATTTTTCTTCACTTTGGATTACTTTCTTCTAAGGAAAATAGCATAGTTGCTCCACTGGGTGTAGTCTAGCTGCATGATCCAGCGGTAGAACTTCACCTGTAAAGTGTAATGGTCATCTGATGAGGAAACAACAATTGTTCGATCTAAAAACAATCACCACCTATTCCAGAGTAAGTTACATACACACCATTTCCAAGAGGAAGAGGAAACAACAATCCAGCAGAAAATCAAACAAGAGAACTCTCAAAATACATAAACAAAACCTAAGATCTCAAATGAACAAATACAATAAAGAAAGACACCTAACCACAAATAACTCTAAAGAAATAGGAAAAATATTAGAAAGGGCAAGCAATGCCCTTCTCCCCCCGCTCTCTATCTCTCCCTCCTTGAAACTATACAGGGATGAGAATCCTCCCGGTTCACCCATCCCATAATTGTGAGATCCCTGATTCCGAAATTTGCGAGATTGAGGACTTCTGCTCCCGTGATTCTACAGAAAGCTCCAGGTGATTGCAACTCACTCAAGGCCAACCTACTTACCTAATTCTGCCTTTTCTACTACATCATACAAGTATAAATGCCAACGTGCAATTTTTTAATAAGTGAATGTTTTTCTTTGAATTTTTTTTAAAAATACATTATTATGCATAATCATGTAAAGGGGCATTTATATGCAACGCACAATTCTTATGTATTTACATATCTCACACCTAAACTTTCATATTTACACATATAGCACTCAAATCTTTAATACAACATTAAAAATAGCATTATTATCACTTTTTAAATATCAAATAAATATTTTCCTGCGTAGGTTTAAAGAACTAAAGTGCCAAGTATGTAATTATGGAAGCATAAATGTGAGATATGTAAATACATGAGAATTGTGTGCTACATATCTAAATTTCCCTAAATTAAATTACTTTACCAATATAAGAAGTGACTCAGAAGTTGCGGAGTGCATGAATAAAATCCTACTGTAAGTGGCACTTTCTTTAGATGCAATGATTATAGAGGAAAATGACGAGTGAGATGATACTCTGAAATCCCTTTGAACCAACAATTGACGAAAATTTCAAAAAGCTGATGTTCTGTCTTTATAAAGCAACAATACAAAAGAACTGCTGAAATACAAACATAATCTTAAAAGGACAAATAGCAGCAATTATAAAAGAAAGCCAAAGAACAACTTTGCAACTGGAAGTAACATTGAGTAAAAACCGCACAAGAGAATAAACTCTTTGTTCGTGACAGTTTGAATAGAGAGACAGGGAGGGGCAGAGAAAACGCATAAAAGTGCATGACGTGCTCAATAACCATACAGTAAACCACATTATTAAATAGAGAGAATTACTCCCACTTGAAGCCGCTTAAGTAAACAACGAAGGAATGTACTCACCAAGGGATTTCTACAATTGACAAGCCTACAATCTTCGAGCAAAGAGCCTTCTAACATCCAACTCTCCCATACATCAAAGTTGTAACTACCAAATACAAACTCCATTCGCCGATTTATCTGTCACCAAAAAGTGAAAAACATATATACAACAAAAATCAAATTCTCTTGAAATTATTACAATGCCGATCAACCCAAAATAGATTTTTACCATATACAGTTTGAACATCAAAATTATGCCATTTTATGGCCACATACACAGATGCCGTTTTAGTTTTGCAGCTTCAACATAACTTTATCTTGAAGAAAATATAAACTGCTAGCCAAAACAAACCAGTGATCCAAAAATATATAAATAGCACAAATTTTTAGATTAGAATCTTGCATCAACTGATCAAAATTGTATCTACTAGCAAATGCCGAAATGAAATATTATATAGCAGAGTTCAAAAAGAAGATTATGGGATTTACTAGCAGTCAAAACAATTTGATAGAAAGCATGATAATTCGAAGTACACAGCTCTAGGAAGATAACTCTCAGAAAAAATTATTGACCTTGAAAATACGAAGTTTTAGTGCAAAAAAATGATAATCGCATTAGTTATTGTTATCCCACCAATGAGTTGTTGCTAAAGGACATAAGGATAAAATAAAATCAGTTTCCCCTTTGTTTCATTATTTAATGGAGTTCTAACCTTGAAGTAACAATTATAAGTGTGCTGTAAGAGAATTACATGGACTTGGTAATGCACCTAACACATTCCATAACCATTCTGACGCGGAACAAAGTCTATAAACCATAGAAAATGAAAATGGACAAAGTGAATCATTTTGAATTAAATATATAAAGTTTTAAAATTAGCTCACTCATTATTTACATGTCCATGACAAATGTATTTAAATTGTCAAACTTGGACTGATTTTATTCCTATTTGGATCATTCGGTAAGGACTTTATTATGGAAATCATATGGTCTCTGTGGTAATTATTTCATTGGTTCCTATTCCTTACGGACTCTGTTCCAGCAAGCTTACTTCCGTAGAATTGTCCCTTTTTCCACAGTAATTATTGCTATTTTGTTCATACAGCATCTGTTTTCTAGTTCATCCTGCTTCGTAGGCACTTCAAAGGCTTCTAGTGGTCTATCAGCTTACATGGTTTGCGGTTTGAAAGCCTGTGGCAATTCTAGTGCACTTCATACTGATTTCTCCATTTTCTCCTGTGGTTCATGCAACTAATCAACCGGTGGAGGACATTACCCTATTCGTATAGTTTGCTGTCATCTATTTGGTGTTGCATGAGGCCTAAAACATAGGCTTGGGGGCATGTACAAAAATTAATTTATGGCATAAATAGAAGTTCATCTAGCTTTCAAGTGATCATGTTTTATGCAATTCTAAACCTGATAAAGTGCAAGATATGAAGCATGCTGGGGGCATGAACTTGTTCAAAAGTAAAGCTTTCTTATCATCTCTCCTTTTTCCTCCACGTTTTAAAAATTGGTTGAAAATGTTAAAGTTATTCCTTAGCTCTTCTACATTGCGATCTCTTATCCATGTGCTTGCCACCTACCATTATCAAGCCACCCTATTTAAGAATCGACATTCGATCAACAACTAAACTATAAAACCTTTGTCGTATTCATAATATCTCCTTTTTAATTATTTATGAACCCATGGTTAATGTTTCTAAATTGCATACTATCTCCAAACAGCTCGATTTTGATTTTAATTTTGCTAACCCCATCAACAAAATTTGGATTTGTTGGAAACTCTGGCTAAAGGTGGATATTTTGGAAGTTCCTGATCAGCTCATTCATTCTGAAATATCTTCCAAGTTTGCTAATGTTCACTGCACTGTGCTAGTTCTCTAATCAAACTAGTTTTGCGTAAGGAAGACCTATAATCCAAAATATACAAGGAACTCATAAACGATCAAGATTTAAAATTTAAAGGACAGAATTTAGTTTTTAAATTGGATATATCATAAGGGAGATATAATTGCATCTATCAGGAATAGTATTTCTAGCTAGGAACAATCTTTTTTATCTATGAGCAGTTGTCTTACACCAATTAAAAGTGTCCTTTGTTTGCTTCTGATATACTTACTCCAAACTACTCGACCATCAAATTCAGTTTGCTCTAGAATGGAAAAATTATTCAATAGATTTCTATGGGGATCCAAAGCTGTCTATAAACCTATTCAATGGTCCTCTTGGGAAAAAGTTTGTAATCCCTTAAATGGAGGTGGTCGTAAATCTCTTTCAGATCTTGAACATTCTTTTTCCTTCAAATTATGGTGGTTTTTAGTATTGGTAGTAGCCTCTGAGCCCCATTTATAAAATCTAAGTATTGTCAAGATAAGCATCCTATTATTTGCATTTACCGAAAAGAAGATTTTCCTATTTGGAAATAGTTCTGTGGTATTAAATGAGAAGTGGAAGCCCATAAGTAAAGGGAATTCATTCTTTTGGCAAGACAATTGTTTGGGAGCCTCTACTACTGATGCATTAATTAACTCTCACTCTCCTGCCTCAACCAAAATTTAATTTTTCATAAGGAATGGGAGTTAGGATGCGTCTAAAATTAAGTTTTTTCTACCTAACAATGTTATCAAAAGGATTATTAAAATCTTGATCAAATCTGACAGTTTGGATCAAATGCTTTTCGCTCAACTAACGATTATATATTTTCAGTAAAACATATGTGGAATCTTCTGAGGACTAAACTTCCTATAACTTCGAACTATTCCATTCTTTAGAGTTTAGCTATTACTACCTCATGTTCCTTCTTGTGTTGGAAAATTTTAAAAGAGTTCATCCCTATGGATGAAACTTTCCATTACTTCAAAATGTTAAAAATGTCGGCGATGTTCCCAAATTGAAACTATAGATCATGTTTTTTTAATGTGGCTATAGCTACTAAGCTATGGATTTAGATGGATGATCTATTTCAACAATTTATTTATGTTCCTAATTCTACCATTAATTTCATCTTTCAAAACATGTTATCTGTTTACATAGATGTAAATAATGAACATATCATCACTATTTTGTGCTGCTTTATTCTATGGTTCTTATGGGAAAAAAAAAAACACCGCTAAGCATAAAGGATTAAAAAATGAGCTTTCATAGGATTTTGAGGAATATTAAAGAGAGAATTGTTGACCTTATAAAGTTAACCTCATCTCTAAAAAGAATTTTAAGAAACGTTCTTTTATAGCCCAGAAATTTAGCTTGGTAGTTAACGACCATCAAAATACTTCCGATAACTTTGTTATATGGAAAAGGCCCATTGTTGAATGGATAGAACAATGGGGCTAGTATCGGTGGCCCTAGTTGTATCAGTCGACTTCCCTTATGGAAACTCAACCCCCCCCCCTTCCCCTCTAATGCCATGGATGATTTTAACGAGACTATTTTGGACTGTAGGTTATCTGATATAGGTTTCAGAGGCTCTTCTTTCACTTCGTTCCATAAAGTCTTGTGGCAAATATTAGGTCGCTTACTTTTAAACATTGAGTGGATTTCCTCTTTCTTGATATCAGTTGAACATCTGAGTTGGACTCACTCTGACCATACTTTTCTGCTTATCTCTATCAAAAATAATCTCTCTAATTTCAATCATTCCTTTATTTTCCAAAACATGTGGATTGAGCATTCAACCTGTTTGGATATTATTGCCCTTAACTAGAATGCGCCCCTTTTTTCCTAATGTTAGTATCAAGAGGATGAATAAACTATCGTTTAAATGTAAAGGCACAAAATGGCTCTTACTTGGTGGAATAAAAACATTTTCAAAAATCTTATCGCCAACATAAAAGAAGCTGATGCTAAAGCTATTAATTTGGAAAGTGAATGCCAAGACAATCATGATATTAATTCCAACCAAATTTACTTAACGCTAGGATCCACTTAGGCACTCTTGAAGACATGGAGGAAGAATTCTGGAAATAAAAAACTACTTGTAAATTTTTGAAAGAAGGTGATAAAAATACCAAATATTTTTATTCTATCTTCAAAAAGAAAAGAGCTTCCAATGTTATACGCAAATTTATGAATTTTGATGATAATAGTAAGATCGAAGAGGAAAGTGACATAGCCTCTGCGGTCCTTGATCACTTTTTCTCTATCCTCTGTAAGGAAAGTGTCCATGTCCCGATACCTAAACCTAATGGCATCCCTCTCATTATATCTCCAGAAGATAATTTCTCTATCTGGAATCCCCCTCGAAAGGAAGAAATTCAGAACTATATTTCATCTATGAATGTAGACTCTGTCGTTGATGGTTATACTATTATTTTTTTCCCAAAAAGTTGGCCTGTCATTATGATTGACCTACTAGATGATGTTTATGAATTTTTTAATGGTAAGCTTTTACCCAAATTCCTTCCTTCCACTTCCAATGTCTCAATGTCGAAAATCCCTAACCCTAAAAACTGGAGCAAATTCTGGCCTTCTAGTCTTTGTATGGTATCAATAAACCCATCTCAAAGCTTCTAGCATCTAGACTTGCTTCTCTGCTCCCCAAGATCAATTTCTCTAATCAAACTAGTTTTGCGTAAGGAAGACCTATAATCCAAAATATACAAGGAACTCATAAACGATCAAGATTTAAAATTTAAAGGACAGAATTTAGTTTTTAAATTGGATATATCATAAGGGAGATATAATTGCATCTATCAGGAATAGTATTTCTAGCTAGGAACAATCTTTTTTATCTATGAGCAGTTGTCTTACACCAATTAAAAGTGTCCTTTGTTTGCTTCTGATATACTTACTCCAAACTACTCGACCATCAAATTCAGTTTGCTCTAGAATGGAAAAATTATTCAATAGATTTCTATGGGGATCCAAAGCTGTCTATAAACCTATTCAATGGTCCTCTTGGGAAAAAGTTTGTAATCCCTTAAATGGAGGTGGTCGTAAATCTCTTTCAGATCTTGAACATTCTTTTTCCTTCAAATTATGGTGGTTTTTAGTATTGGTAGTAGCCTCTGAGCCCCATTTATAAAATCTAAGTATTGTCAAGATAAGCATCCTATTATTTGCATTTACCGAAAAGAAGATTTTCCTATTTGGAAATAGTTCTGTGGTATTAAATGAGAAGTGGAAGCCCAGAAGTAAAGGGAATTCATTCTTTTGGCAAGACAATTGTTTGGGAGCCTCTACTACTGATGCATTAATTAACTCTCACTCTCCTGCCTCAACCAAAATTTAATTTTTCATAAGGAATGGGAGTTAGGATGCGTCTAAAATTAAGTTTTTTCTACCTAACAATGTTATCAAAAGGATTATTAAAATCTTGATCAAATCTGACAGTTTGGATCAAATGCTTTTCGCTCAACTAACGATTATATATTTTCAGTAAAACATATGTGGAATCTTCTGAGGACTAAACTTCCTATAACTTCGAACTATTCCATTCTTTAGAGTTTAGCTATTACTACCTCATGTTCCTTCTTGTGTTGGAAAATTTTAAAAGAGTTCATCCCTATGGATGAAACTTTCCATTACTTCAAAATGTTAAAAATGTCGGCGATGTTCCCAAATTGAAACTATAGATCATGTTTTTTTAATGTGGCTATAGCTACTAAGCTATGGATTTAGATGGATGATCTATTTCAACAATTTATTTATGTTCCTAATTCTACCATTAATTTCATCTTTCAAAACATGTTATCTGTTTACATAGATGTAAATAATGAACATATCATCACTATTTTGTGCTGCTTTATTCTATGGTTCTTATGGGAAAAAAAAAACACCGCTAAGCATAAAGGATTAAAAAATGAGCTTTCATAGGATTTTGAGGAATATTAAAGAGAGAATTGTTGACCTTATAAAGTTAACCTCATCTCTAAAAAGAATTTTAAGAAACGTTCTTTTATAGCCCAGAAATTTAGCTTGGTAGTTAACGACCATCAAAATACTTCCGATAACTTTGTTATATGGAAAAGGCCCATTGTACCATCAAATTCAGTTTGCTCTAGAATGGAAAAATTATTCAATAGATTTCTATGGGGATCCAAAGCTGTCTATAAACCTATTCAATGGTCCTCTTGGGAAAAAGTTTGTAATCCCTTAAATGGAGGTGGTCGTAAATCTCTTTCAGATCTTGAACATTCTTTTTCCTTCAAATTATGGTGGTTTTTAGTATTGGTAGTAGCCTCTGAGCCCCATTTATAAAATCTAAGTATTGTCAAGATAAGCATCCTATTATTTGCATTTACCGAAAAGAAGATTTTCCTATTTGGAAATAGTTCTGTGGTATTAAATGAGAAGTGGAAGCCCAGAAGTAAAGGGAATTCATTCTTTTGGCAAGACAATTGTTTGGGAGCCTCTACTACTGATGCATTAATTAACTCTCACTCTCCTGCCTCAACCAAAATTTAATTTTTCATAAGGAATGGGAGTTAGGATGCGTCTAAAATTAAGTTTTTTCTACCTAACAATGTTATCAAAAGGATTATTAAAATCTTGATCAAATCTGACAGTTTGGATCAAATGCTTTTCGCTCAACTAACGATTATATATTTTCAGTAAAACATATGTGGAATCTTCTGAGGACTAAACTTCCTATAACTTCGAACTATTCCATTCTTTAGAGTTTAGCTATTACTACCTCATGTTCCTTCTTGTGTTGGAAAATTTTAAAAGAGTTCATCCCTATGGATGAAACTTTCCATTACTTCAAAATGTTAAAAATGTCGGCGATGTTCCCAAATTGAAACTATAGATCATGTTTTTTTAATGTGGCTATAGCTACTAAGCTATGGATTTAGATGGATGATCTATTTCAACAATTTATTTATGTTCCTAATTCTACCATTAATTTCATCTTTCAAAACATGTTATCTGTTTACATAGATGTAAATAATGAACATATCATCACTATTTTGTGCTGCTTTATTCTATGGTTCTTATGGGAAAAAAAAAACACCGCTAAGCATAAAGGATTAAAAAATGAGCTTTCATAGGATTTTGAGGAATATTAAAGAGAGAATTGTTGACCTTATAAAGTTAACCTCATCTCTAAAAAGAATTTTAAGAAACGTTCTTTTATAGCCCAGAAATTTAGCTTGGTAGTTAACGACCATCAAAATACTTCCGATAACTTTGTTATATGGAAAAGGCCCATTGTTGAATGGATAGAACAATGGGGCTAGTATCGGTGGCTTGCTCCAAGATAATAGAGCAATTTTAATTGTAGCTTTCACCGGCCCCATTAGAGCTAATTCTACAATTTTGATATAGCCTATCATTCATAAATATGAGTTACTCTCCCCATTTCACTTATGGTAGAAAATATTTTGATTGAAATGTACGACTTACTAGCTATTCAATTAATTCACAAATTTTTTGTGTCAAAGTTTGCAAGTTCTAATATGTTTTAAATGCTAGCGGAAATCATTAATATTCTTAAGCTTAATAACTATTAGATAACACATATTTACAGAGAAGGAAATGCTTGTGCAGATTGGCTCACAAAAATGGGTATTTATACTAGTGAGATGTTGGAATTTACTAATGTTAACTATGTCATTTATTTCGATAACATAGGCCTACCATATATCGTATTGGGGATTTTCATGAATACTAAGTCCAATGCTACTCTTCTTAGTTTCTATTCAAGTTGTATTCCTTTCATTGACTACAATTTGGTTTGGTAGGGTGTATTCCTTGCCACCTTATTGTAATGAGTTTTTAACCTTTTGCGCATTACAAAAATCTCAATCGATGGAATTCAACTTACTCTACAATTGGTAGCCTTAGAATCACTGAGATGAACAACTTCCACTATCTAGTATTTGTACTATCATCTGGATATAAGATACTTGCTAATTATCTCTATTTAACTAAATTTGCGAAGTATTAAAGGTTCCTACTTATTAATTTACGGTTGATTTCTTCGTTAGGTAGCTTTTACATGTCGGCTATTCCCTTTAATTTTGACAGAGTTCCTCGTCTTTTTTGTTCAGAACTTGTTTGTTGAGTTGTCCTTACCTGTTCTCCTTTTTGGCCATACCAACTGCCCCGTGAACCCTTTTAATAGAATCAATATTGGAGACCCATGGAGTCTATGTTTTCCTTTTTATTCATCCCCCTACTCCATATAAGGGGAGCATCTAGCAGCTGGTTTTGCCAATTCCTGTTATTTTCCAACATGGTTGGTTGATATCCTTGAGTACTCTCTCTTTTTTAGGATTCATTTTTTTTTTTAAATTCTTGAGGCACTTCTTGGTCATATCTTTGACTGTGTTCTTTGGTGTGGCATGTATCTCAAAGGCTTTATATTTTTTATTTTAGTTTTAGGCTCTGTTGTTTGGTTTCTTCCTTTCGGACTAATCCTCTGTCGAGGCTTTTGAATCATGGAATCCTTAACAATTTTCATGGAAGTCGCTTTACCATTTAGTTATAAGGTTTTTGATTATTTCTATTATTTATTCTGGTATGTTGAGGTTTGATAATTGCAAACTATTACCGTATTACAAGTTTTTTTTTTGTAAGGTAGCCGTTAAATGATGGTTATTTTTTTTCCATATCTTTTCCGTTTGAACGCGTCTTCGTCTTTTATGGTCATAACTTTTATGTTGTGTTGTATTTTCCTACTTATATTTTTTACCATTTCTCTGGCCGTGAAGCACTTTTGGCAAGATTTTAAATGGGGATTAATAGATGCATTAGACTCATGTGGTCTTCGATTTTCTTTATATTCATACTCATTAAATGCAGATATGGGCTCTTCATTCCTATTTTGCTTATTTTTGTGTCTGCTTTGTTTCACTTTGGTTGGTTGATTTCTAGATTCCTCCTTCTGGAGACTTAGGGCATTTCTTGGCCATAACTTTTGCTATGAGCTTAGGTGCTTCCAGTTTTTCTAAGGTTTTATTGTGGTGTACTTGATTTTACCTTATTTGCTTGATTTTTTACCTTATTAATGTATCTTCTTTTTGGGACTGATTTATCATTTTATCTGTTGCCTTTTGATTCCTTTGTCTTGAGTTAAGTAGAGAGCTGTAAGAAGTACCCATCCCGATGGTTTTCCACATGGGATGGAGAATCAGAACCCCTTTCCTCCTCTTAATGTTTTTGGTTGGGACCTTTTTGATCCCTTCTCTCTATGTTCTCTTATGTTGGTTTTTTTTCTAAATCCGGCTAGTTTTCTATTCTCCTTCTCATCACCCTTTGGTTTTCTTGATGAGGTTCTTTCTTTCCCTTGTCTTGGATTATTTTGTCTTTCAGATAACATTTTAGATCATAAGTTTGACCTATGAATCACTCGGAATTTATAAAATTATTCCATCTTTTGGCCTGTTTTGATTTCTTGGATTGATTTTCTCGGGATACTTTTAGCCTATTTTCAAACCATTTTGCCTAGTGCTTTGCAGGGTTTCTCTTTACTATTTTCTTTAGTAGGATTTACATTATTGGATGTTGTTTGGACTCGCTAGTTGCTGATGTTTCTTTGGAAGCGTTTTTTGGCCTCTCTTGCTTTGAGTGTAGGGCCCACTCCCGTTGCTTTGGGCAGTTCTTGCTCCCTTTTTTGGTATTGCGTGTTGATTTTTTTTGTTTCTTGCATGAGTTGTATCTTTTCGTGGCAGTTTCAATAAGATTTCTTTATGGGTATTGTATTTGGGTTTGGATTGAGCCCACCAACAACACTTCGCATCCTTCTTTTGGTATTAATAAAATTCCCTTTTCCAAAAGAAGAAAAAATTAGTCTTACAAATTATGTCAACCTTCATGAAACATTTAACATTATCTTTTTTCCTAGTACTAGGGAATTTCTTCAAAGTGACATGCATCGTAAGGGCTTAACTAAGATGTCAACCACTAATGACATGTCACGATTTAATATGATTGTGGTGATAAAGTCGGAAAATTTTAATTAAATTGACATCCATGAATGACATTGAAATGGATTTGCCTGATGGTATTGCCCCCAAACATCAAAAATGAGGTTTGGATTCAAATCCTCAAGTAATAATAATAATAACAATGATAATATAATTGAATCATGCAAGAAAGTGGAAGGTTAAATAGGTCTAGAACTACAATTAAATTTAATCTATGAAAATAGGGAGTTTTGAGTATCAAGATAAGAGCATTGCAAAATTTAAAGATCAAAAGAATCAGAAAAAGGGAAAATAAATTAAAGCATATATAGGAAAGCTGCCAGGAAATTGCATGCTAGCAAAGTTAATAATAATAATAATAATAAATGGGATGGTGATGCGGGCGGATTTAGTGTGTTAATTTTGCAATTATTTTTCAATATTACAAAATACACACGGCAGATATAATTATAAATATGTAATGTAATCCCAACAAAAATAACTTTTATAAATATGGTATATCTTTAAAACTCTTTTAAACTGTCAAATCTCCGTTTAAAATAACGCAAGTATACGTATTGCTCAAATAATAAAGGACTCTAATAGAGTCCTAGATATCGATCCCACAGGGAAGTTGAAAATGTCTGTATATAGTTCTCAAATTATTTTTATAATTTAAACTAAAAAAAAATGCGAAGTTTGAATTTAACTACTAAAGTGAATGCTATTTAAAATGCAGTAATATAAGATTACAGAAATTAAACTAAATTGAATACTAAACTTTTGGAAATAAAATTACAAAAAAACTAAACGAAATTTTTGTTGACGGAAAGTTCAAAATTAAGAAAGCATTCTTCCCCTTACAATGAACATATGGATTGTGAAGAAATTAAAATCATTTAAAAATATATATAAAAACTATTTTGTATCAAATAAGAGCAATCATATATTTACTCTCTTCCGAGTGTTTTAAAGAACATTGACTAATCCAGAGTTCGGTCCCCAATTTCGTGGTTAGGTTGTGAGGATACTGACTACCACACCAGAGGTCCCACTACTCCCTCCCCTGAGGGCTAACAATCTCGCATTAGTTTCAAATCAACTGGACCAAATTGGAGATTTTAATTTGTCACCTTAAAAATTTTCAATTCCGCATCCAACAAAGTATATTTCCCAATTTATTTGCACTTAATTCCATGGATGATATACTCTCCCATGAAATCAAATGTGATTCTTCCCATATTGCAGAAATCATGGCCCATTTCGGAACATGTCTCTCAACACATTTTAACATTTCAATTAGTCAGATCGAAAAATAAATGAAGATCGGAGTTCAAATCATCACAAATTATTAACATTTAAAACATTAAGTTCAAATCATCACAAATTATTAACATTTAAAACCATAGAAAACAAAATTACTTCTTTACAAAACCATATTTCAAAGTAGAGAGAAGAATAAAGAAAACAACTCAAAATTCATGAGAAGAATACGACAAAACACGGATTTTATATATAAAAACAAGTTTATAAAACAAAAGAAATAAAGGATACAACTTATCTTATATTCCTTCCCAAACAAATCCCTAGAAGTTCTCTCCTTACAAGCACTCTCAATTCTCTTAGAAGTGTAATGAAGAAGAAATATCTCACATTCCTTATCCTCTTACAACCCTAGAAGAAAATCTTCAAGCCCTTAACTTTCTCCCTCTATCTCTTCCTCTTGCCTTTCACGCCACCCCCTTTCACGTCACACCCATCTCCTTGAAGCCTTCTTCTTTTATTTTGGGTTGCCTCCTTTCAAAAAGAATTCAAATTTCTCTCCAAAATTTCCTCCAAAAGTCAACTCTTTTGAATTCGAAAGATGTGTCATTTGATTCAAGAGACCTATCCCTTCATAAAAGAACCTTTCAAAGTGTATAGATGCATTGTATTACTTCAATAGGTGTTTAGAACAAGTGTCCCTTTGAAAATTTTCACAAAATTCGCCTCAAACCGACTTAATCAGCAAAAAGTCGTCTCTGGCGCATCATGCACCAAGGCCCTGTCAAACGGCGCATCATGCGCCAGATTCTCAAAATTCGCTGTTTTGGCTCCAAATTTCACCATTTTTGTTATTTTTGCTTCAAATGCCTAAAAATGTTATACCTACAACAAAAATACAAAAATACTCTTTTTTAAAGTGCAATATCACAAAAAATAGACACAAAAAATAGAGTGCAATATCACAAAAAATAGACATAAAATACATACTTAAAATAACATATTATTTTGGTGTATCAAAATCTCCAAACTTAAATATTACTTGTCCTCAAGTGACACTTTTAGTACATAAAAACATATGACTTAGGATAATGATCAACTCAAAACTCATATACTTTAGTTAAATAAATACAATAGCAAAATTTAAGAAAAACCTTTAATAACTTAGATTTAAACTCTAAGTTGAAGAGTATCTAATATTACTTAGTAATCAAATTTAAAATTTTTGAATCTCTATTCATTTTAAGAATAATTGCAATTTGTCATATTAAGGATATTTAACCATTAAAAATTTACTATGAATGCTACTAATATTCCAATACAAGTTTAGAAAATGTAATAAAGCTCCTTCCTTAAGTTGATTCAAGTGAAGCCAATTTTTGATTAGGCATCTCCTCAAACTTCTCCTCACCTATTTTTCTTTTCTTTTCTTTTCTTTTTTCTTTCTCTTTTTTTTTCTTTCATTTAGGATCTTTTCAATCATTTATTTTCTTTTCTTTTTCAAGTGAGGATTACTATATCTGGATAGTTTTTAATAGTTTTATGCTTCACTATCCTTTTTTCAAAGTTAAAACTCATTATCTTTCTTCACTTAATAAATTCATATCAGTTTATGATTTATCATAAAGTTTCATTAATAGGATTCATTTTTTGAAGATCTACCAATAGAAAAATTTATTGCCAAAAATTGCAATCACCTTTATTTTAAATAGAAAAACATAGTTTTATCCTGTCATACCAAATATCTTTAACCTTCATTATTAAAATCATTATTAAAATTTTTTTACCTAAATTTACCATAATATTTATAAACATAAGTATAGTCATTTAAAGGTTAATCTCAATATCCCAGATCATGTTAAATTAATTTTAAAAATATAGTTAATGGAAGACAAATAAAATTTAGTTTATTTCTTTCAAAAAAAAAATTTCTTCTCCTCAAACCCAAGTTTTTAAGAAATTTTAAAAATATTTTAGTACAAAATTTAGTAAGTGAAAGAAAACAGTAAATGCATGAAAATAAAAACTGATCTGTAGAGGATTTTTAAATATGAAATTGAGCTCTGTATGAAAATGGGCTCTGGTATATTGCAGGTACTAACTTTAAAAATACATACAGGCTTTAAAGCATTAAATGACACATAATATATTCTAAAGAATTTGCTGAGAATTAAAAATAGACATACAAAAATTGAAAATACTAAAAATGCAGGAAAAGTAAAAATCAACTTTGACTATTACAATTTTAGCCCACAACATAACATAAAAGTTTTCACTACAACAGTTCCCAAATAAAAGTGCATCACAATACAATCACAAATAACAAACAAACATCAAAACAAACTAAACTCAACTCATAAAAATATCACTCTTCATCACCTTTCTCATCATCATCATCATCATCATCTTCTACTTCTTCCCCATGATATGGGGCATAAAGAGTGAAGCTGGGGCAAGTTGGAAATTCTACATTGTATTCACCCCTAAGATATGTAATCGTAGCCTCCTGATAGACTATATAATTCTGAACTCTCCTCTATTTATACTCATCATTATAAGCATTTCTTACTTCAATTTCTCCAATCTGAGTCAACATATTCACTATATCCATTTGTTGAATCATAAGTTGTTCCATAATATTTTTAAGTGAAGCAGAGCAAGAAGTAGATGCCTTTGCTGCTAATGTAGAGGGTCTATCACTACCTCCACTCCTAGACTCAACAAATGATTCAAATCTCTAAACCGTATGCTTCCCAATAGAATTTTGTGGCTGAAACTTTTCCTCATTTCTATGGGACTCTTCTCCTGATTGCTCACATAAAGTGAAAATCAGGGCAGAATATCCTAAACCACTAGCTGTAAAACTCTTAGCCATACTTCAAGTATGATGAACTATGAGTGCACCAACATTTATTGCTTTCATGTTCTGAATACAATAGTTCAACATCGCTCTATCCTTTATAACATCAGCAAGATGAATTGTTGGTAATAACTTAGCAGAAATAAAGTGGTGTCATACCTTTGACAGACTCGTCAACAGGGAAGCGGAAAAGTTAACTGTCTTATTATTTTTAATCTTCCATTATTCTTTTCCATCAGTCAAAAAAGCAATCACTTCATCCAGTGATGAATCAGTCATCACGAATGCAGCGTACTCATCATGATATACATTCCTTAGCCCATAAAAAACATTGATCTGATCAGCAGCAAATTCTACTTGCTTACCTCTAACCAAGATGTGATCGCCCTCAGTGAACCCCAGGATAACATATAACTCCCGATTCATGAGGACAATTGCTACTGCTGTAAAGTAGCAGAATCTTTACAAGTTTCTAGCGAGGATCAACCTTTCGATCTTGCCACCCGGGTTTGCAAACGCCCATTCTTGGATCAATATTCTGGTTTCCATTTGAGTATTATAACTATGTTGGACCTTAAAGTTAATGAATCTTTGTGAATCGAAATCCTCGGACAGTCTTCCTCTCTTCACTCGAGGAGTCATTGGAAAATCGATGAAAATCAAAATAATAGGAATACTCATGTATCTCACAGTAGATCTGATATTTAACTTTCTGCTAGTATTATTACTCGGTTTATAAATAATGTCATCAAAAGGGCATTAAACTTAAAAAACACCTAAAAACCGTGCATTTTTGCAAAACAAGATTGACAAAATTATAGAAATCTCCACTAACATTGAATGGACTGAATCAATAACAAATTGGTAAATCCGCATTAAGTTATTGTTCATTGAAATACTTATATATAGAATGAAGCAAAAGACCCCATTTTCATGCATTAGTGGGCCCTTATTCAGATCTTCGCTTTGGTGTACTTGTATCAACAAGCCCTTTGTTAGCTCTTTGTGTCGACTTTCTTTGATAGTTGGCCTTTAAAAGCTATCTTGTCTCACGATCTGCAAATATCTCCTATACTAATGGTTGTTATTCACACTCCCCTTCAATAGGTGGGTGTGCATGTGTGGGCTCATGTGCTACTGCAGGTAAGGTTGGGCCGTGGTGTGGCCATCCTTTTATTGATTGTGGATGGAAGCTTCATTCATCCTGCTCATCATGGTAAAAAATATTTTCCCCTAAAATAGTTGTATCCTCAATCTCTTAGAGATCCAATGACATTCCAGGGAATGACAGCTATCCTATTTTTCGAATGAAGAGGTCCTTAATATAGCAAAGCCCTCTACTTTCACAATGATTGCAAAGTTTGTGACCTTTAAGCCTCATCTGTGTGTTTTGATTTTCCTTTTTTTTTCCTAATAAGGGATTGTTAAAGAATGACTTGATTGATCATTTTGATTTCTCACAAATTATTATTTATTTATCCAATAATAGTGATTATCCTAGAAATTTTACTTCAACTCATTGAATTTATTTTATTAGAAAGATCCCAACTAAAAAAATTGATATGATCTCATCTCTTAGATGTAAAGTACAAGGCACATGTTACCCCTATTTGAATATCTATATTTGGAATCACGATTCATTTCATTAATCACAAGTTTTTATTAGTAAAATATTCGAGAAACCTTTCCAAGTAGATATTACAACTACAAATGGTACTAGATTATCTTGTGCTTAGATTCTTATGAAAATGAATGTATCTGAACATTATAACAATGTGTTGACGATTTTCAAGATATTATATTTGAAAACATTCCCAAGTATTTGTGCTCATTGTTGATGTTGTGGACAAAAAAATTTAGAATGATTTAAAATAAATCTTAAAATGAAACAATAAAATATACAGTCTAATCTCATCAATCTAAATATTACTAATAAGTCTAAATGGATTCCTAAAAACAATTAATAAAGTTAATACTAGCAATGAGAGTAACAATTATGAAGATGATCAAGATCTTCACACTAGCAACATTTGCCACAAAGCCCTCCTTTAATTCAAGAGGATTGCCTTAACACAAAAGATGAGACTATATCTCTACATATTAATACCAAAACGTAAAGTTTGAACAACCAAGCTCAATAGCGTAAACGTTTGATTGGGAAAGATAAGAAAAAACACTACAAAAAAATTAACACCAATCAGATTGTGAATCCAATAAGGTCCCTTCAATTATTATTAATAAAAAACTCTACCTAAAAATCAAGAATATGATATTAATAAAATTCTAACAGTATTCCTAATGATCAACCTATTGAGGACTACCTCTCTATGCTCGTTCATGCATGTTGATAACCTTAGAGTTGTTAGATCCAACTATTGGTTGGACTTGTGTAAGTTTTCTCATTCCACTACTTTTTTCTTAGATGGTTTCTAGCATTGATGAATAATTAGGATACACATCCAAAATGGGGGTGCAATTAAGAATTTTAAGGATATGATTATTAATTATGAGCTTACGGATACTAATTTTGTTATTCTCCATGTGCCGAGACAAATGGGTCAAAATGGCCTACCTTAGCAGAATTCTAATGCCTCCCGCCGAATTGATTCCATTGAAATCCTCACAACTTGTCACCTTAATAAAACCTATTCTGATCATTCCACTTTCTTTCTTCTTCGTTGGCACTCAATTTTATAAAATTCCAAAACAATTTTTATTTCTGAAAATGTCGATTGATTATGAAGAGTTTATATAATTTATTGAAAGCAATTGGAAAACATTGGTCTTCCCCTAAGATGAAATAAAGGATTAAGAAAACACCTGAAGATTTAGAATAGGAATGTTTTTGGCAAAATATTTGACTCGATCATGAAAGTCGAGAAAGTGATGTGTTCTCTTTACGACGATTTATATAATTTTGGTAATCATAAAATTAAGATTATGTTGATTGACAAAAAAATGCTCAATTGAATAATCACCACCACCGAATTGAAGAATTTTGGTACAAAAGAGTGGCATTAAGTGAGAGTTGAAGGGAAAAGGAACACTAAATATAGCAATCCTTGGGTTAAAAGGAAAAAATATCTTAAAAACATATCTCACGTGAAAAATAAAGATGACTTTGTTCTTTTTGATCCAATATTGAGTAGGATTCCTACTCTCGATTACATCAAAAAACATTCAATGATCATGATGTTTTTTAGAATGATAATTTTTATTTCATTCACATGTAATATCTTTTCAAGATAATATTAGGCTTCTTTTTTTACCTCAATACCTATTCCACTACTCAAATTGGTCAAATGCCACAACAATTCAGAACAACAAAATTATATGATCCTGATTAGACCCATCATCATTCACCAGTCACACTTTTATGTACAAATGGTATATCTCATTTTTCAAAACTTAAGCATTGCACCTATGCCTTTATGATTGTGAGGCACAATTAACTATAAGAAATTCAGCCAACAAAAAACCTTGAACCAAATCATAAAATCGTTATAAAATAGGGGTGAAATCTCTAAGTAGTGTCCTATCTGATATTCAATCAAACTTTTCAAGAGTTAACCCAAAACGTACTAAAAGTCACGTGAGAATTTTTAAAAGTGTAATTTTGTAACCCTAACTACGGAAGAAATTAAGCTTACGTGTTCAACCTTTAGAAATGGCTAGACCGGATGGTCTTATGCCGAAATTATATAATGTTGGAGTATCAATAAAAACTATGTATATAACAGTGTCACTATATTCTTTCAGAGGCTTCTATACCTAACTATTTTTTAATTACTCTAGCATTTTAATGTATAAAAAATTAAACACCAAATAGAAAATTTTCAAACTTAATATCTTGTGCATGATCTTCACTTATTGCTAATAGGATCAATAAAATTTTCGATAAAATTATCTCCAAAACCCAAAGTGGCTTTATTACTTGCCAAAATGTTTTGGACAATAACCTCACTTAAGAAAGTATTTGTGCCATCAATTTAAAGTAAATGATTGAATATAGCAATCAAAGTGCACAAGGTTAAAGCTTAGGATAGGGTTAAATGGCCTTTGTTTATGCAATTTTAGATAGGTCTGAAATTCATCACTATTTTATCGACATAACTAAAGCCCTAATTTCTAATGTTTGCTTCTTCATAATCATTGAAAATACTTTGCACAATTTTTTTTAATCTAATAATTGGCTTCACTAAAGAGTTCCCTATTTTTTGTACTCTTTATCATTGTGGCCAAATATCATTCTAGGGTTCTAAATATAATATTTTGGCAGAACACAATGATTAGATTAAAATTTGATTATAAGATATTGATTTTTAGAAACAGAAGTTGCCATTGTCATGGCTTTTTAGAAATAAAGCATTAGAATGACAGGGCTTCTAAGGTTTTAAATAGAGCGGGCATAAAAGATGATCAAAACTACAATGGAACCACAATATAAATTTGATCTTTATTTTGAAACTTCTTGCAACGAAGAGTGAGAGCTCACATTGGTCGCACATCGCTCGCATGGAAATCTAAGGAGTCTTGTTCTTGATCTATCAATAGTCATCCGAACCTGAGATAGCTTATGGAATTAGATTGTTCTCAGCGACATGAGCGGATTCCAGACTCTCCCTCCCCTTATTGTATGTCGATCGTAGCAAGTTAGGGCACTCACCACCATTGCCATCTCCTTATTCCCTTGAAACAAAGAAAGTGAGAATGCAGGCTTTGTGCACGCTGATATGAGCCAATGGCTTGATTGGTTGACAATTGCATAGCCAATAGAGTTGTTAGGCCAAGTTTGCAGTTATTGGGCCTATCAAGCAGGATAGCTCAAGCCCTTGCCCAGTCAGCGCTCCCACCTTATTTTACTAGATTTCACCTCATCTCCCTTTAACCAGATTTCTAGTGATAATTTTATAAAAAAGGGTTTGTTTTACCCATAGTAGTGTTAAAAAAGAACTTATAAACAATTTCATTTGTTTGTTTTTTATTCAATTAATACTTTCGAGTTTAAAAAAAAAATATTTCTTTTAAACACAATTTTCTAGGAAGCTAAATAATTGCATTTAATTTAAATGCTATATATTAAGAACATCATATTACACTCTTAATTTAAATTAGAAATTCCAAGCCGCAAAAAATTCTAAATCACAATCCTTACCCCTAATCTTTGACCAAAAAAAAAGTCAAATAGTTACATCCTATTGCAATAGTTATCATCCACGTTATCCTTGCTCAATTTATTTATTGCACAGAGCTTATCTAAACAGTATTACTATCATTCTACATCTCCTAAACATCAAAAAGAACATATTTTTATAAATTTAAAATAGTTAAACATACCATGATTTCCATAAAGAGAAACAAAGAGCGTTATCACAATTAAGTAACCAACAACCATCAATTTCACAATTATAGCAGAAAGTCAACCTTCCAAGATTTTTATTCGGTCAGATTGACATTGATTATTTAGATAATACTTTCCAGATCGAGGAAAATGATTTTGATGGAAACCTGAGGTTTAAACTACTGGCAAGTAAATTTGGATTGTAAGTTTGGATGTAACTTTAGTTGTTCCTATTTGCTAATTTTCATTATTTTTTTTAGTTTTTTTCTGATGGAAACATTCCAATGATGATGATCCCTATAGATAATGGGTTCTGTTATCAGGTAGGCTTATTCAAGAGGTGGGGATTCTGTGTCAGTTCAATTCACTGTTAATTCAGCGTTCAATAGTCAAATCAAATGTATAAATCATTCTAACAACTGATTTTCTAGAGCTCTTTATTTAGAGTTCAATGTTTATTAATCTTATAGCTAATGATTTAGAGTTTTGCCGATGTTCATTCCCTTAGCAATTTTGGGCACAATGGCAACTATTTTGAATACTAGAGCACAAGATTACTTGATCCACTCTACAGGTCATGAACTAGGTTGTTATACAATAGTCATAATCTTTGAAGCAAGTCGCTCGGTTTCCTTCTATGTGCCAGCTTTGGTTATTAATGACCCCGACGTCGTAGTAATTTTTTTGGATTTTGCTGACTTGAGGGGCTTGGTGAAGTCGTGATTTCGGCTTTTTGAATTTGTTATTAATTTTGGGATTTTAAGAAACTGTCAACTTTGGCTTGATGTTTGATGAAAGATAAAGATATGGACGTATGTAAAAAGAAAATTCAATTGCCTGATGAAAATTCAGATTCTATTTGTTTAAGCTAGTTGGATGTAAAATTTTCAAATGATTAACCTCAATTTGAAACATTCCCTATGTACCAATGTGAATCAAGGTTCTTCTATATGGTGATTCCTTTCCATGTTCTTTTAATCTACATAATTTTAAATTAACTTACATGTGAAATTGCAATGTGGTTTTTTGTTGCTTGTAAATATTAATCATTAGATGGTTTGCATCGATCGAAAGTTCTTGTAAAGTATTGGTTTTGGAAGATGACAAAATTATCTTGTCTTCATTGACCTCAACTTCTCATTAAATTTTTGTTTTGGGCTATTTTTAAATGATCCATTTGACAAAAATCCTGTGTTTCCCGATTTCCACCAACAGAGATGAGCTTCTAATCTAAATTAAAGTAAATGGTCTGAATCAAGATTTCATGTGCGTGGATTCATCCACCTAATTTTGAATTGAACAAGAAAATCATAGACCCTAGGAATCCTGAATCAAGTACACATCAACAGGAAACCCGGTCTCCAAATCCATAGCATCCAGCAAATTCATGTAAAATTGGTCCTATAGCAAAGAACCTAACGGCTTATGCTATTAAGTAAGCACTTCAAAAGAGAATGGTATAATTTCAGTGTCATAGAGAAACTTTCAAATGAATAACTGAATGCGGCTTCCCAAAAAATTACGATTTTAAAAACATCTTAATCAGAACAAATAGTCGTGATTGCCATGAAAGGTGGTACACTAAAAGCATAATCTAACCACTAAACTGAACAAGTCATCTGCAACACAAATTAAATATTGTTATAAATTATTTAATTAAATAGAATTTATTCAAGTTTAAACATAGAATTCAATGGAATTGAAATGAAGAAGGAGGGTCTAAGCTTTCAAGTTGAGAGCATCATTTAGAGCCACGAGAATGTGATGATCCGGATTCATAAATGTAGAATTCTCAAAAGAATTTTATTTCTAGCTTGCCCAATCAATTACTCCTTCCTACAAAGAAACTAAAAAATTAGAAAAACAGAAAACTGAAATATCAAATAATGAAAATAAAATTAGTGAAATATATTCTTAGGATTCCCTCCTAAAGTGGATTGACACTCTCTAATACTCCCACTCAAGTTGGCTTATATACATTGTACAAATCAAGCTTGATTGACCGTTAGTAGTGCTTTGGTAAGAATATCAACAGTCTGAAGTCATGTAATAACATAGTTGAGCTAAACAATTCCATGATTAACCTTTTATGAGATGAAGTGTCAGTCAATTTCAACCTGTTTTATTTTGTTTTTGAGCTAAACAAGATTTTTCACTATACCAATAGTTGTTTAGATATCATTGAACATCTTAATTTTGTCTTTCATCTCAATCTTTAGTTACCTTAATAGCCTTTGAATCCATATTCTCTCATATATGCCTAGTTCAAGAGCATGATATTCAAATTCTGCACTACTCCAAGAAATAACAGTTTGATTTGCTTCCCAAAATGAAGAGATTACCCCAAACATATGAACAATATCGGGTGATTGATTTCCTAACAGTAATCTCTCCTACCCAGCTAGAATTTGTGTATATCACCGTCTCATGTTTTTCAAATCCTTTGAAGAACAAATCATATTCACTCAAAATTATATTTACTGCTTTCAAATGATCCTTATTTGGGTTATTCATGTGCTGACAAACTACATTGACTGAGTATGCAATATACGGTCATGCGTGTGATAGGTAAAGAAGTTCGCCCACAAGATTTTGATATCTTTCTTTGTCAATTGGATTGCATCCTACGCATCTGTTCACCCTTTTGTTGTAATCCAAAGGAGTGTCTATAGGTTTACATTTAAGCATGTTAGTTTCACTTATCATATCTAAGTTGTACTTCATCAGAGATATAACAATTCCCTATATAAAATGAGTCACCTTTATTCCTAAGAAAATATCTTCCTGAGGTCATTGATCTTATTCTGTTGCAAATCATCCTTTTTAGACTGATAATTTTATCTGAATCGGCATCTGTCAGGATAATATCATCTACGTAAATTATTAGAAAAGCATTTTTTACTCTAGAATTGGATTTAACAAATAGTGTATGATTAGCTTGACACTGATGATATTCGTTTGTAATAAATGTTTTAGCAAACCTATCAAACAAAGTATGAGAAGATTGCTTCAAGCCGTATAAGAACTTCTTCAACTTGCAAACCAACATGTTTACCAACTTATTTTCAAAGCCCTGAGATATAATCATGTAGACTTCTTCATCAGGGTTATCATTCGAAAAGACTTTTTTGACATCGAGTTAGTATAAAGGCTATCGTGATTTACAACAAGAGACTAAAACTTGAACTGCATTAAGTTTGGCAACAGGTGGAAATGTTTCTTGATAATTAATCACATATGATAGCGTAAAGCCCTTGGCAACCAGTTTGACTTTGAATCTCTCTACACTTCCATCTCCTTTGTACATGACCGTGAATTTCTATTTGCAGGCTACAGTAGTTTTTCTATCAGGTAACTCTATAAGTGCTCATGTGTTAATCTTTTTTAGAGCTCGAATTTCCTCCCCAATTGACTGCTTTCATGTTGGAACCTTTAGAGCCACTTGAATAGAGTTGGGAATATGCACAACATCAAGGTTTATCACACAAACCCTATAAGATGGTAGCAACTTCCCATAAACTACATATCTTTCAATTGAATTACTGGTGCACTGTCGGATACCTTTATTATGTGCAATTGATTGACTAGAGTCATCAACCATCAATATAAGAAAGTCATGAATTGAGGAATCCATACTAATATGTTTATCAAAAGGATTTGGTTTGAACTCTTGATAGTCCTGAGTCTGTATAGTGCCCTCTATATGCCCAACGGACCTGCTAGTGTAGATACAAATTTCCTGATCATTGGTGTAATGTTGAGGTGGGGTAGAGACAATTGGGACTATTTATGTTTTAAGTTTGATTCGAGTGGAGTTGGTTAAGGTGGAGTAGAGACGAGTGAAGTCGATTGAGGGATAGGATTTGGTTCAATTAAAAAAATATTGGCCGAAGTATTTGGAAAAAATCCCAAATTTGATATTCCCTTGAGTAGTCCCGCTGAATTTTAGATTTCCGAAAAAAAAAATTAATTCTTAAAAAAAGTGATATTCATAAAGTTGTATACTTTCCGAGTACTTAGAGAGTGTCATTTGTAGTTTTTTTTATTGGGAGTAACCAAGAAAAATGTATCTGAGAGACTTGAGATCAAGTTTGGTGCGGTTTTGTTGATGAAAGTGTACAAAGGCTAATCAACCAAAAAAATTTAATGATAAGTCAGAAGAAAATAAGTGGACGTGTGAGTAGGAGTCCTTGAGAACATTAAGAGGAATTTGAAAATTTTGGACTCGACTAGGTATCCCATTGAAGAGAGAATGACTTCCCCCAAAAATATTTAAGCACATGATTAAACATCATAATGGCACAAGCAACCTCAATTAAGCATCTATATTTTTCTTTCTGTGACGTCATTTTATTGAGGAGTATTCACATAAGAAGTTATATGAATAATAGCAATATTTTGATAGATATGGACTGAGGATTGAATTAAGGTATTCCTTAGAATTATCAATTTTAACAATTTGAATTTTACTTTTTTATTGAGCGAGAATCATGAAATGAAAGTGATGAAATATGATAGTTGTTTCAATTTTTTCATAAGGAATGTCCATGTTTTTCATGTGTGATCTTTTATGAATGATACAAACCATCATGCCCCATTTATATTGTTTAGTTGTGAGGGTCCCTAGATATTACTGTGAATTACAGAAAAAGAATGTGAAGGCTTATATTGCAAAATAGAATATACATATCTGGTATGTTTTGCAAGTTGACAATTTTCAAATTGATAATATTAGATTTTTTTAGTGATAAATAAATGTGAAAACACCTTTTTCATGTATACAAAATTTTTTAACCATGTTAAGCCTCAAGAAAACTTGTTGCACAAAGGAAAGCCAGTGTTCCCTTAGTTTGACTACTCGACTAAATAAACAAGCAAGAACTAGAGGAAGCAGAATCCTTAGTTTGAATTCTCGGCTGGACGAGCAAACAGGAAGTAGAGAGAAGAGCACAGCTCTTGATTTTGACACGTTTGGCCCTCGACGAGAGGTGGTCGGTCCTTCGACATGTGAGATGGTAATAAGTAAGAATCCTCTATTTCAATCGCCCCCCTTGAATCCAAGAAGAAAAAGTGGATGGTTCACAAGAAACCGCAGGAAACGAATGGAAAAAATTGAATCAGACAATCTGGGCAAAGCATTCAATCAGTTTGAATGATTATGCGGTCCGTTCAAATGCAAGCAGATATGTTTTGAAAAAGAATAAAATGGAGCGGCCCGATCTATTTGAATGGTTCTGTGGACGAAGCAGATGGAAGACATTTGAGGGCTTCATTCGAATGGACGAGGCGAGTGTTCTGAAGATGAAGCAAACCCCATTAGGTTGTTGAACGTTAAAACCAACGACGTCGAACGTTGCAAAGCAGCGACTCAATAAACAAATAAAGTCGATGAACCAAAAGAGGTAGCTAGGAGAAGCTGTTGTGAAGATGAATTTCTCGCACCAAGTAGGAAGAAGATGAAGCAGTCAAACAAAGCCAATTAGGAAAACAGCAAAGCACCAAAGGAAACAACTGATATAGTCAACCTAAGCAAACGAACTTGACGAAGCATACAATGAACAAAGCAAATGAACTTTGATCGACATAGACTAAGCGGACGAAGGCAAGCGAAGACTGAAGCAAATGAAGCGAACAATCAACGAACGATGCCCTAATCCCATCGCAAGGTGACAGTGAAGAAGAGGAAGCCAGATAAAGCAGAAGACGAACAATTCCTAAATGCTAATGTCGAGGGCAAATGACGAATACATGACAATTTGACATGTCTCTAATACTATGTAGAATTATAAAAAATATTTTATTTCTCATTCACCAAGTGCATTATGCCTTCCTAAATATATATAATAATTAAAATAACTAAAATAGAAATCCCTCCAAATATAGGAAAAATAGAAAACTAAAATATCTAATAAAGTAAATACAATTAGTAAAATAAATTATGAGGATTCCTTCATAATGCGGATTGACACTTTCCAATAATAAATCAAAATAATAAGGTCATACTTATGTTCAAGTTGCTTTGAACATGAATATAAAAACTATGAATTTTTCTTAAGAAAGATACAAGAACACGTCGTCAAGCTCGTTTAGCATAAGCGATGAACTCAACAATTATCCATGAACATCCGTAAAAGCTAGGCTAACATCGTAAGAAAATATGCCTAATAAGATGCAATTCGAGTATACTATCTTCCTTTAAAGCTTAAAGAGGAAATTAATATTAGAGATTCATTAATAAGACCATTTAACCACTCCCATGACCTACAAGATACATAATCAAAAGGAATTAAATTCCAAAATACCCCTATCTTTTGCATGTGGCTGATTTAGTACTAAAGTTTCACATTTATCAAATTCAATCTCTTGACCGTACAAAATTGATATAAATGATCCTTGAAAAAACTTAGGAGCCTATTTGGGGTTATTGCCGCCTACGGTAAAGATAATTGATCAATTCTTCCAATGGAAGCAGCTTTTTTAAAAGCAAACATGGATATTATAGATATTTTCCTTTTGAAAAAGTCAGATAGCCGCCTTTTTAAGGCTACTAGATTTTAAGAAATTTGGTTATATAAGGCAACTTCTCATTGCAAAAAAAAATTCAGAAAATAGCAAGAATGCAGTCACCAAATAAAGTTGTGACTTCATTCTAAAAAGCAAAAATGCTGATAAAACCATCTTAAATATACCGTAAATTTGGTTCAATTTTATATAATCAAGGAACTAATTTAGGATCAAATTTGTATCATAATTTCTAAATGATGAGCCATTTGAATCAATTTTGTACGGTAGTCAGAATACATTGGAGACATTTTATACTTTGAGATTAGATTGGCTACATACGAATAATCAGGAACGAATTGGTATTTAACCTATAATAGCTGTTGGAAAAGGCATTTCAACTATTTCATGAACCTAGTTTTAATACTATTATTCAAACTAATGAAATAATACAAATTAAACTTTGTGATGCCAAGTATAATGAATTCTCTTTTGCTGTTATTGCCAACAAATGCCTACAACTAGAAGCTCCAAATTTGTCACATCTTCTGATAATATAGTTAAGAAAAAATGATGAATAGACTTTCTTAAGAAAAACATCTGACCTGTAACAGTTTTCCACCAGCAGTAAAAGAACGCAGCCCTAGCATGTCCTGAACAAAAAAGAAAAAGAACCATTATAGATCATCTAAAAATTTGACGTTTTACTACGTATAATAGAACAGAAGTTCAAAATAAACAGCACAAGGGAAAATTCAAAAGCACACCTTGCTTTTAAAAGAAATAAGAAATTGTGCAGCAGGGTCTCTTTTGGTTACATTTGAAAATGTATCCAGGAACCATCCGCCACCAGGTACTCTTTGTCTAGACACATGAAACCCAGTACGATCTCTAGTATGCAAAGCAATAACAAAACCATCTTTCAAAAGCTCAACACATTTTCCTTTAAGTCCACCAACTGTTTCAGGTTTCTGAGAAGATGATTCCATATTTGATTCAAAGAGGCAAATTTGCTTGCTCTTAGAATCATCTGGAGAAGCAAATCGAGAACTCTGCTCCATACCACTGATAGCAGTATCTTCTTGCTGAGAGCTATAGCTGCCTTCTACTCCAGAAAAATCATTAGATTTTTGCGGGCAACCCTGGCGAGCATGCCTCTTCTTGGCCTTCTTGCTAGACCTACTATGCCTTCTATGAGACCTTCTAGCAGTATTTTGAGACGGGCCTGAAACTTGAGACTCTTTTGACTCGTTGATCTGTAGTTTCTGGTCAGATCCAGCACAGAAATGACTTGAATCTCTCTTCTGTTCCAAATCAAAAGGCTGAGATGAATTATCTCTTACCGAGTTCTCGGCTTGGTCACCTTCAAGTGCTATCGCACTATTTTCTTCACCTTCATCAGATATATCATTATTTGGAATCAAGTTATCAAGAAAGAAGGCTTGCAACATGGTGATTGCTTTCTCCCTGATTTCCATCCAAACTTCTTCACTATAGTCAGCACTCCTAGGAAGAATTAATACATTTGGCATCTCTCTAACCTGTCACACATAATAACTGAGACTTTCTCCCAAAAAATATAGTTGAAATAACAAGTAGCCCAGACAAAACACGGCAGAAGTTATTAAAAGTTTATCCCCTAAAAAGCGCAGGAAAAATCCACCCACATACTGAACTCTGCACTAGCATACCAAGAAGTGTAAGCATCAAAGGAAAGAAGCAAACTGAAGAAGCTATGTCCTTCAGAAGGCTATTGTTCATCCAAAAAAAACTTAAAGGGTTAAGGTGCTGGACAAATTTGCAAAGAATCAATAAATAACAAACTATTGCCAAATGAACCCAAAACCATGTTAAACTCAAATTATAAGGTACTGCCTTTTTACTACATTAAACTGACTTGCGAAGTTTTAGTAAATGAACTTATAATTATTGCATTTTTTAATCACTGTATGAAGTTTTTGATATATATAAAGACATTAAAGTTAATTTACATCAAATGCATAAAGTGAAATTAAGTTTAATAAGGAATTATTAAAGTGCTGTTTTTGACAATATATTTTAGCTTCAAATTTGGAAGATAAGCACAAATGATATTTGAGTAGGTGAAATCAAATGATCAGCTTTGACATTAGTAAAACACTAAGAAATATCTCCTCAACTACTATTTATAAAGCTATAAAACTCTGTAAGAGAAAATGCATAACTTTTAGGCATACGTGTGCCAAAAGTGAATACCACGAAAACACAAAGTAGTAACAAGAGATAAAACTCTATAAAAGACACCAAGATTTGCTTGATTTAGCTAAAACAAATGTATCCATTATTGAAAAACGACATAGATGTACAAAATAAAAATGGCACAACAAAAACACTCCTCTCCAAACCCAAATACACCTAAACCCATCACAAAAGAGAAGCCTCAATTCTCTAAAGCCAAACAAAAGAGAATAACTTCTGAAAAATACAAACAAATATTTAACTAAAATCATAAATTCTTCATTGGAAAGTTCCTCAATATGTAACTTTTCACGTGCCTACTGAATAATCATAATCTTTCATGCACCACCAACTTGCACCAAACCAAGATATTAATCCACAATAAAATAAAGAAAAACTTCTTTTCCTCTCTCTCTCTCTCTCTATTCCTCTCTCCTCTCCTTTCCTCTCCTTTTACTATTAATTTTTTATATATCCAACTCTAAGTCGCAGAAAAAGTTTCTAGTCATCCTCCCTCTACTATTGCTTCTCTATACTTCCAATCTAGCTCTCTAAGCAAATTCCACTCACACTAGACCGTGAGCACAAGGGGAAGCCCACTACCTATTGTATTTAATATAGGTATACGAGAATAAGGAGATGATTTAAATCTTGGTTGAGTTTAAATTTTGACTTGGAGTGACATAAAATAACAAATTCTATAACAAATTTTTAAACCCATTTTTATCCAAATAATAAAATATAACATGCAATTATCCTAAAATTACATATTTAAACTTTTTAGCTTATCCAAACAAACTCAACGAGTCAAAACTTAAGAAATGCTCCCCTTGACTCAATAATGTGGCATGATGATTCTGAATCATTTTTAATCTCATCTTCAAATTATGCCTTAATAAGTTTCCAAGGCTTCAACATCATGCTTCCTAAACAAGCTGATATGACAATCGATCAACATTTTTTGTAGCCCTTGTTTTATTGCTTTGAATCTCCTAAGCATGCTTAAGCTTGATGCAAAACCAGTCTCTGCAATGGCCAACATTTTCAACTTTACAAACTCATTTAATATTGATCTCATTAAATGATTCATAATAAAAGCTTTTATAAAATTGGTATCTCTTATAATGTCAGTTATCCAACTGCATTGCTCATGAATTGTTTCATTTTCTTCTATAGTTTTTGGAGCACATATATTCTTCAATGCTTAGTTCAACGTATGAGCAACACAAGGAGTCCGAAAAATATGAGAATATTGAGCCTCAACCAATGCTCTACAACTCTGCACAAAGGTGCATTCTTAGTGATTACATGAACCACTTTATTTGAACATATGCCCGCAATTATTTCTTTAATTTAATTGGCAATGTAGAATTTATCTTTATATGTCCATTCACAGTTAATAGCTCATATAAATATTGATCCAAATTTCATGATGCCCATGAAAGTAATGAGAGGTCTTCTTTGCGCATCTATCCAACCATCACAAACTATGGTAACTCATTTCTGACTCTAAGTCTCCTTTATGGGCTCAAGTAGTCTCTCAACACGTGCTCTCTCTTTTTGAAGTAAGGTTGTTCTTAACAATTACAACCAGGAGGAATATATCTAGGAATCGTGTTGTTAATTGCATATGAGAACGCACTAAAATAATATGGATTTCTTGTCAAATGAAATGGAAGAGCTGTAGAATAAAACATTTGAGCAATTTCTTCATGTAAATGATCTCTTGCTTGCAAATTAAATGCACTTTCTATAGCATTATTGCCCAGCATTTTTCTTTTCTTATGATTAAATAAATGTCCACTTGACTAAGAGCTATACAACTAATTAAAGCCACTTTATCTGGGGCCAGAAGAAGAAATTGGAGACTTCTTAAATGCAACATTCTTCTTTTTTTGTTCTGCATCAGTATCTAACTTTTGCATTTCTTGAATCTCTGTTGAAGTCACTTTAGGACATGCTCGAACACATACTCCAGATTGTCAGAGCAAATTTGTTCTAACCGTAGAATATGTTTCATTGAACTTTCCTTGAATAAAAAGACACTGAAATTCTACGTTGTCTCCTGCTCCAATTGATCTCAATTTCTCTAATTTGGAGACATGCCCGTAAAGGATGTTTCATTCTCAATGAGATTGTTAGAGGCATTTGTAGTAGTCATTATCCAATTAATCAATTGCAGAAAATAGAATCATTTAAACTTCACACACACAAACACACATATATATATATATATATATATAGTAATTAGTAAAAGAATTAACAACCCTAAAAGGATTCAATTCAATTATTATAAAATTAAGAAATTTACATACATACCACCCAATTCTTATGCATTAACATCTCTAACACCTAAATTTCAATTATTACATACAGACCACCATATCTACGCATTAAAAAGAGTATTTCACTGTTTAAACATCAAAATGGTGGTGTTTTTTATGTGAAGTGAAGGATTTAAGTGGAACGTATGTAAATGCCCAAAATTGAAAAGAAAACGTAATATTTGTATAACCTTGCAATCAAAAAACCGCAATTTTTTTATGAAAAAAATTGCAAGATTTTGTATCCTAGCTCCCATCACCTCGCTAGATCATCCCTAACTCAGCATCGAAGCTTTGGATTGCATGTGAGTTCACGTGGAAGCTTTGTATCATGCGTTCGATGATGCCCTAGTTGAATCCCAAGCTCTAGATTGCGGTGAAGACTACCTCGCTTCGATCATGGCTGGTCGGCGAGTCGATGAGTGACACTCGATGCTTGACTACAATGACTTCCTCCTTGCTTGCTTCAACAATTTGTTGTGATGCTTTGGTAAGACTGCAACACCATCAAAACATCGCAGCTTTGATTTCTTTAACGCTTTGGATTCTGCTTCGTAGCTTGATTGTAATTCATGTGTCTGGTGTCGAGCAATTTTCAAGCAGTGTCGAGAGAGGTGTCCGGAAAGTCAAGAGTGTTGACATGCTTATTAAGTGTCAGACAACGTATCGGCCCGTGTCAAAGTCGTGTTTGTGTCTGACACGTGCAATACACAGGTACGACTTCTATTTGGGAGTGTCGGTGTTTCATAGATCGTCAATAACAACCAACTAGTGGCAAAGAATTAATGATAACGAGCATCGTTGATTTGGCAATAATGGCCATCAGCAATTAGACGATGATAATCAATAAATGATAAATGACAATGATTGTCAGTGTTAGTCAATGAAGGATAAAGACAAATGGATGATGTAGGTCGTCAAAGGATGGACAGCATTAATGGTTAACATTAGTTGATGGCAGGCATAGTTGTCAAAAGTTAGATGTTAATCTCAAAGTTGTAAGGAATATTGGGCAATAGGGCTAGGCAAAAAAGTCTAACAAGTAAAATCACAAAGATAGCCAGATGATGTTCATGCAAAGCTCTAAAATTCTCATTCTACTACTTGAGGTTCCCTTGAAGTGTGTAAAAACAATAACCATTTAAGGATTTTTACAAAGGATACTTCATTATTTTTGTCAAAGATAGAGATGATATTTTCTAGTCCAATTAATCCCCTTCTATCATACTATATATTTAGACACCTCAGAGCTTTAATGTATTTCAAAATGAACAATGTTGAACTTATCAAATTCAACTTGTGGAATTACGCTCATTATTATTTACTTTAATTCTATTTAGTACTTGCTATATTTAGTCATAGTATAAAAAGAGTAATTCCTTAATTATTGGTATTTATGTTTATTCCATAATTATAGGAATTACTTAATTGCAGGAAGATTTCTTTCCTCGTTTTATCTCTTGTACACGCCTATTTATAGGTGAATTATCTATGTATTCAGTGAGAAAAAGGTTATTCAAAATTCACATGGTATCAGAGCCATCAAAGAGAAGCCTCTCCCGCTCGGCTCGATCACGGCCCTTCTCTCCCGCGATCCTCCTTGACTGAGCGCTGCCCTAGTTGTCGTCCGCATCCGAGCGCTGCTCCTACCGATCGCGCCTCTCTCCGATCGTCCGTATCGGCTTCCGGATCGTCGGCGTCCCCTTCCCC
>NW_018164523.1:286439-289122 GCF_001263595.1 Phalaenopsis equestris
GCCGGAGCCGTCCCCTGGTTGGCGGCCGCATCCGAGCGCTGCTCCTACCGATCGCGCCTCTCTCCGATCGTCCGTATCGGCTTCGAGATCGTCGGCGTCCGCTTCCGCATCCGCATATCGTCGGCGTCCGCTTCCGCATCCGCGTCCGCTTCCGCGCTCGTCTCCCGCCATCTCCCTCATCGCGCGTCTCCCGCGATCGCAGACCCGAGCACATCTGTTCTCATCCGCGCTTCTCGTCTCCCGCGATCTCCCGCATCGCGTGTCTCCCGCGATCGCCGACCTGAGCACAGCTGTTCTCATTTGCGCTTCTTCCACAATCGTCTCTAGCGATCGTGCTTCTCCCGCGATCTCCCGCATCGCGCGTCTCCTGCGATCGCCGACCCGAGCACAGCTGTTCCCGCGATCTGTCGTCGACTCTTCTCCCGCGTCGACTCTTCTTCCGCGTTCCTGTCGTGCTCAATGACTAAGTACGGCCATGCCTGTAACTCCTCTACTAGTGATGTCACTTCTAGCCACCCCTCCGCGGTTGGGTCTCCATTGCCCAGCAATTCAGACAGTAATTATGTCCTCATCACCAGCCACAAACTCACCGGCCTGAATTACCTCCAATGGTCGCAGTCAGTCATGATGTTTGTATGCGGCAAAGGCAAAGATGACTATCTCACTGGTGATGCTCCAGCTCCGATGACGACAGATCCGTCATACAAGACTTGGAAATCCAAGAATAATATGGTTATGGCCTGACTTGTTAGCTCGATGGCACTTGATATTGGCGAAAATTTTCTTCTTTATGGCACAGTTAAGGAAATTTGGGATGCTGCCCGTGATACCTATTCTAGTGCGGACAATACAAGCGAACTATTTGCTGTTGAGACCATTCTTCATGACTTTCGTCAATGTGATCTCTCCGTCACCCAATACTTCAATACTCTTACTCGGTATTGGCAACAACTAAATCTATTCGAGGTGTACCCTTGAAAGTGTCCTGAAGACTGTCATATTTCGCCAAATCATAGAACAGAAACGTACCTTCAAATTTCTTCTCGGCCTCAAATCTGAGTTTGACCAGACTCGCTCACGGATTTTGAATTCGAAACCTCTTCAAACAATTCGTGAAGCTTTCTCTGATATACGCCGAGAAGAAAATCGCCAAAAGGTCATGTTAAGTGCTTCCTTGTCCACTATAGCCCACGACGGGTCTGCACTTGCTACTCATATTCCATCCACAGACAACAGTCAACGCCAGGGCCGCCCTTGGTGTGACCACTGTCGCCGTTCTGGCCATACTCGGGATACTTGTTGGCGGATTCATGGCAAACCTTGTTGGGGGATTCATGGCAAACTTGCCAATGAGAAACCCAAACGGGATCATCGGGCAGCTGCCACCAGCACCATTGAAGCCTCTTCAGGAACGAGCCCATTCAGCGAAGAACAGATTCATGCCATGCCCTTCAGAAGATGCTCGATCAATTGTCACCAGTCCAGCCTACTAGTGTGGCATCGGGTGCCACTGGCCTTGTTACCTATCAAGGTATTTCCCCATCCACTTTCGTCTTGGATTCAACCTCTTCTCGCCCCTGGATTGCTGACTCAGGTGCCTCCGATCATATGACCGGGGATGTCTCCTTATTAATGGATTACCGGCAGTGTAATCCGACCCTCACTGTTTGGATTGCTGATGGATCAGCCTCCAAAGTTGTTGGTCTTGGTTCTGTCCGCATCTCTCCAGATTTATTCCTCACTTCTGTGCTTCATGTTCTTACTTTGGATTGCAATCTAATCTCTATTAGTAAGCTCACTCGGCTAAATTTTTTTCATATGTTTGTGAATTTCAGGACTTGAAGTCGGGGAGGATGATTGGCAGTGCTGAATTGCGCAGTGGTCTCTATCTCCTCAACAAACCCTCTGTCAGTCTAGTTTCACCCACCGGTTGTATTCCAGTATCGAGTTTGTCCTGCTTAAATCCGCTTAGTACATCTGAATTTCATTCCAGCGTTAATAATGATAGTGAAATCATGTTACTTCATTATCGTTTAGGTCATCCCAACTTTATGTACCTGGGGAAATTGTTTCCTCATTTATTTATTAATAAAAGTCCTACATCTTTTAATTGCAAATTTTGTCAACTTGTCAAACACATTCGTACTTCATTTCCTCGATTATCATGCAAACCCACTCGTTTCTTTTCTCTGATTCATAGTGACGTCTGGGGTCCTCGTGAAAAAAATATTTATGGGGTCCAATGGTTCGTGTCCTTTATTGATGATCACACACGGATGACATGGATCTATCTTATGCGTGACAAATCCGAGGTAGGCCCAATATTCCGTGCATTCTATCAAATGATACTCACTCAATTTGACACAAAAATCCAGACTCTGAAAACAGATAATGCACGAGATTTTTTCAACACCTCCCTAGGAACTTTTCTTACTCAACATGGCATCCTTCACCGTAGTACGTGTGTTGATACTCCCCAATAAAATGGGGTTGCAGAGCGAAAAAATCGTCACTTGTTGGAGATAGTCCGCTGTCTCATGTTTACCACATCGGTCCCTAAATGTTATTGAGACGAGGCAACATTGACCGCGGCCTACCTCATAAATCGGATGCCTTCTCGTATTCTGAGTTTCCGGAGTCCAATTGATGTTCTTCTTCGCTCGTTTCCAATTTCCAAATACCT
>NW_018164523.1:289137-289617 GCF_001263595.1 Phalaenopsis equestris
TACCTGTACACTCTCTTCAGTTGTCCCTACCAAACTATTTTCTTGTTCCGTCTTTGTTCATATTCACAAACAACACCGCAGTAAATTATACCCCAAATCTGTCAAATGCATATTCATAGGGTATTCGACCAACAAGAAAGGCTACAAGTGTTACTGTCCTTCAACTAAAAAGGTTTATAATTCTATGGATGTCACCTTTTTTTAGCATCAATTATACTACCAAGAGTTTGTCATTCAGAGGGAGAGTAGTCATAGTGAACAACTGCCCTGTGTTCCTTTACCAACTGACAAGGGTCCCTCACCTCCTCCACCTCCTATTCAACCTCCTCAGTCTACACAACCCACACCTTCTCCTATTCAACCTCCTCAGTCTACACAACCCACTCCTCAGGAAATTCAACCTCCTCAGTCTACACAACCCACACCTTCTCCTATTCAACCTCCTCAGTCTACACAACCCACTCCTCAGGAACTTCGGGT
>NW_018164523.1:289887-290197 GCF_001263595.1 Phalaenopsis equestris
TGCACTAGAAAAGAGTGGAACGTGGATTGTGTCTGATTTGCCCAAGGATACGAGACCAGTAGGATGCAGGTGGTTATTTACAATCAAATGTAAGGCAGACAGAAGCATAGATCAGTTAAAAGCCCGACTGCTTGCAAAAGTTTATACTCAGTCATACGGAATTGACTACCAAGAGACATTTGCCACAGGAGCCAAACCGAACTCCATTAGAATCCTACTCTCCATTGCAGCAAACCGAGACTGGCCCCTTATGCAATTTGATGTCAAAAATGCATTTCTTAATGGAGATCTTGAAGAGGATGTATACATG
>NW_018164523.1:290474-298239 GCF_001263595.1 Phalaenopsis equestris
GAAATCAAGGACCTCAGAGACTTGAAGTTCTTCTTGGGAATGGAAGTTGCAAGATCCAAAATGGGGATAGCCGTAACTCAAAGGAAGTACACATTGGACATATTGAAAGAAACGGGTATGCTTGGATGCAAACCAATAGATACTCCAATAGACCCGTATAAAAAGATTGGAATGGAGAATGATAGTTTACCTGTCGACAAAAGACGATATCAGCAGCTTGTTGGAAGACTTATTTACTTATCCCACACAAGACCAGACATAAGTTTTTCAGTAAGTATAGTAAGTCAATTCATGAACTGTCCTACTGAGGAATATATGGGATTTGTCAACCGTATTTTAAAATACTTAAAGATGACACCTGGGAAAAAATTATTATTCAAAAGGAATGATAGTCAAAAGGTAAAAAGTCTTTACTGATGCTGACTGGGCAGGAGATATATCCAAACGAAGATCGGTATTGCACGTATGTATGCGGCAATCTAGTGACATGGAGAAGTAAGAAGCAATCGGTGGTCTCTCGGAGTGGCGCAGAAGCAGAATACAGAGCACTGGCACTTGGAATCTGTGAAGGAATGTGGATCAAAAGATTTCTCAAAGAGCTTGGAATTATGGGAGAAAATTCTATCAAGATGTTCTATGACAATCAAGCTGCAATCAGTATCGCAAAGAATCTTGTTCATCATATCGAACGAAACACTTTGAGATTGATCGGAACTTCATTTCAGAGAAGGTGGACAATGGAATCATTGAATTGGTCTATACTCCTTCTAGAGACCAAACCGCAGACATTCTCACCAAGGCTCTCCCTAAGTCCAGTTTTGATGAGCTAACCAACAAGTTGGGCATGTACAATCTGTACAACCCACCTTGAGGGGAAGTGTGAAATTACGCTCATTATTATTTACTTTAATTCTATTTAGTACTTGTTATATTTAGTCATAGTATAAAAATAGTAATTCCTTAATTATAGGTATTTATGTTTATTCCATAATTATAGGAATTACTTAATTGTAGGAAGATTTCTTTCCTCGTTTTATCTCTTGTACACGCCTATTTATAGGTGAATTATTTATGTATTCAGTGAGAAAAAGGTTATTCAAAATTCACACAACTTGTTAAAACAATCAATTTCGTTGTATGAATGCAAAACTGGAACGGTGATTGATTTCATACATGGCTTCAAGAAGCTTCCATTTATACATCTAAGCTCTAAATTTAGGCTAATTTGTACTTGGATCTAGGCATTCTACAACTCGTCGAGTTCACCTCTCCCAATACTATTATCTCAGCTTTAGGTTTATTGAAGATGAAGTTTTCATTGTCTCAAAATCAATTCTCAAATGCTCAAGTGCTCTGAGATTTAAAATTGTGTCAAACTTCCTACTTGATGAAATAAATTTTTTGTTGACAATTTAAATGTGCCATGCTAAGTAAAAATTAGTATGTGAAAAAATACTCAAGCCCTCAAAAACCTTCCGATGTAAAATCACAACTTTGAGAGAACCCGGAAGGACTGAACATTCTTTAAACATTAATAAGGATCTCTCCCAAGTTCATGAATTGCATTATTCCCTTTTGATCATAATTTCAGCCTTCAATGAAATTTACAAATCATTTGGGACAAAAGTGACTGAAATTTTGGTTCAAAATCTTCTAAAATGGCACAAAATCACCCCTAGAAGCTCTCTTACGAGTCAAAGTGTCAAAAATGAGTTTGAGCGACGAAACATAGTTTTTGAGGGAACCCAAAAAGCCTATTTCTAATAATAAACAATTTACAAAAACTAAATTAATTAATTAGCATAAAACATAAGATTGTTGGCCACAACACCCCGTTCGAGCAAAACCGCACCGCTCATGGGAGCATTGAGACGAGGCTTATTCCTCCTCTACCCTCATTCAAACTCACACACACAGAGAACAAAAGAGCGCACGAGAGACAACAAAATTGTGAGAGAGCGAGAGAGTTAGGAAGAGGAAGAAGAAGAAGCAATAGTAAAGGGAGGAGGATGAGGAGGAGGAGGTTATCGGTAACAGAGCCAGAGAAGAGAGAGAGTTTGTGTGGCAGTTTCCTCAGACGAAAGGAGCTCAACCCGCTCTGTCGAGTGTCATGAGCAGTAAAAGAAAGAAGGAAGAAGGAGAAGCTCATTTGAGTACCTAAAAGGCTCGAGTGGCCTACCCAAGAGAAGAAGAGGAGGGTAGAGCTTTTGTGTCTTACATGAGAGCTGAAAGAGAAAAGAGTCAGAGGGTTATGCTTGCAGAGAGAAAGGAAACTACGAGCAATCCTTAGGGGACTATCTGACAAAAGATGACATTTAAGTTATTAGGATTTAGTAAATCCCGTAAATTCAAATTTACTAATTCCTGAATGGTTTAAATCCGAAAAAATTGTTTGTTAACAAATCCAGTATAACTATTTGGCAAGCAGAACAAACCGAATAGCTCTTTCTTCAAATCCCGTAAATCCACTGATTCGTGGGAATTAGTAAATCTGGGATTTACGGTCAAAATCCATGAAATCCGGAATTATCAAATCTGCGGTTTTATTTTGTACAAAATGACCGTTTGGCATGATTTAGCTTACATCCACGTTAAATCCTTCTCTAAATCCATTGTCAAACAACCCCTAGATGTCGTGAGGCTTATAACAGCCTAATATTGCGCTTGGAGAGGAAGAGAACCGTGGGAGCTCTGAGTTCGTGCAAAGGAAGGCTCGACCGAACCCTTGTCTGCTCCATTCGAAGATATTAGGGCAGGTAAGTCGTTTAAAAGGTAGAAAAAATTAAATAAATAATTTTAAGATACTAATTCTAATTGATTTAATTATGAATTGAATTCCTAAAAAATTCAATTAATTTTCAAAAAAATTCTCAATGTTGATTTTTATAATTTTAGGTGGTTGGCAAAAAAGCTAAAGCAGAAAAAGGGAGAGGAAAACTTCAGGTATAAAGTTAATCAAATTAATTAACTTTTTTCTTATTATGTAATGTCAAAAGAGTATTAAGAATCCTCATTTAAAACTTATTTATAATTAAATTATTATTAAGTTAGGTGCGCAAAAATAAAATTTTTGAAAGCTTTAACATAAAGATAAAATTGGATATTCCTATATATTTATAGATAAAGAAATTAGCTAATTAAATAGGTAAATTATGAAACAAATGATATAAAATTTAGCAGTAATTGAAGAGAAGATTAGCATTAAACAAGAGTTTGATTACATTTAAATTATTATTATAGATGCATTTAAGGACTTGACTGACCTAATGAAAGAGATAGCAAACGACGATGTTGAGGTGGGTAATATGTTTTTATTTTACAATAGTTTTGTTGATTTACATGTGATTTTACTATTTTTACTTTTATTTTTAAAATCCAAAAAATTCATATTCTTTTTAAATGTTAAATGTAAGATTTTTTTTAAATGTTAAATACAAGATAAAAATGAATAAAGTATGATTTATGCATGCATATGAGAGTCACTCCTACATGGTACTAACAGAGGAATGTAATGTCCCGTACACGAAATGGAAATCAAAATGAAAATGATGTAGTGATTTCCAAAAGATGAGTGGAGATGACAGGTTTAGATTAAGACAAGCCACCTATTCTGGGCAGTCTAGCATGAAGAAGCCCCGAACCAGCAGCAAGTGGTACTAGTAGTGGCACTGGCAGTAGCAGCAGCAGCAGTAGCAGCAGTAGCAGTATGATCATATGTGCCAAGTGTGAAAGGGCATATAGAGGAGAATACTTGCCAGACACCAACACCTATTTTTGGTATCATCATCACAGACACATGGTGAAGTCGTGCCCTACATAAGGCCAAAGACCTTAGGTTGATGCCAGAGCTAGCACTCCACCTATTTAAAAGACTTTCAACAAACAAAGCGCATTTGAGTTGTCAGGATCAGTTCCAACTCCGAGCCAGACCCGTCGAGGTGTGTAGCCTAGAGTTTATACACTGGCTCGGTAGGAAGCAAAATATTCACCTGACGTCATTACAAGTATTTCTTTATCTCAACAAATCTGCTAAATCTTTATTTAAAATGCAAGAGTTTATATTCTCTTTGATTATTAGTTTTATATCTATTCAAAATATATTGGTCCAAATTTTATTTGATATCGGGGCATCTCATTTGTTTATCTCTGAACAGTTTGTGAGCTCTAAAGCATTCAGAATTCTCCGTCTTATCCCTTTTTTCTACCTAATGGGTCTCACATGATGGCTAATAGAAGCTTTTGTATTAATCTAACCTTCTGCAATAGAAGTTTCAAGGCTACCACTTACCGAGTTCGAAGTGATCCTAGGGATGGATTGCGTATCTAATCACTTCACAACTATTGATTGCTCTAAAAGAATAGTTAAATTCAGTATCTCTGGAGAAGAAGTATTCAAGTTTGTCGGAGATAGTGGAGTCCTATCTATGATGATATACAATTTGAAGGCATGAAAATTGTTAGTAAAAGGGTATCAAGGCTTCTTAACTCAAGTCATTCATATTGTGGATGAACTAAATAAGTTAGAAGATATACCAGTAGTGAAAGAGTACCCAGATGTGCTCTTTGATAATTTGTCAGATTTGCCTCCAAGAAGAGAGATTTCCCTATCGATTTAATACCAGAAGCAGAACCAATGACGAAAGCACCTCATAGAATGACAATCAAGGAACTACAAGAATTGAAAAGCCAGCTACAGGACTTATTGGGAAAGGAATTTATCAGATCAAGCAGTTCCCCTTAGGGAGCTCCAGTATTTTTTGTTAAGAAGAAAAATGGGAGCTTAAGGCTACGAATTAATTATTGAGAATAAAACAAGCTCTTAATCAAGAACAAGTATACTCTGTCGAGGATCAATGATCTTTTTGATCTGTTGAAAAGGGCTTCAGTGTTTTCCAAGATTGATTTGAGCTCGGGTTATCACCAATTCAGAATTAAAGAAGATGATATCGCAAAGACAACTTTCAGCACCAGATATGGACATTATAAATTTGTTGTAATGAATTTGGGGTTCTCAAATGCACCTGCAATCCTTACGAGCCCGATGAGCATAATCTTTAAAAAATTTATGGATAGATTTGTTAGTCTTCATCGACGACATATTAATCTATTACAATGATGAGATTCATCATATAGATCATCTTCAAACTATTTTGCACACACTGAAGGAGAACAGAATGTATGTTAAGTTGTCAAAGTGTGAATTATGGTTGAGGAGCACAGCATTTTTGGGGCATATCATTAGCTGTGAAGGAATCACAATGAACCAGAACAAGATTAAAGCGAGCTGCTTGGCCTAGACCAACCACCATTACAAATGTTCGGAGTTTCCTAGGTCTGGTAGGTTATTACAGAAGATTCGTTGAGGGGTTCTCTCAAATCACAATGTCTGTCCAAATTGACTCAAAAGGCAGTGAAATTTGAATATACAAATCGTTGTGAAGAAGTTTTCCAGAAGTTAAGGATGTGTTTAATCACACTCAGGAAAAGAAGGCTTTCAGATCTATGGTAATGCATCTTTAAGGGGACTTGGGTGTGTCCTTATGCAACATAGTAAATTAATTGCGTATGTCTCTAGACAATTGAAGAATCATGAGAAGAATTATCCGACACATGATTTGGAACTTGCAGCAGTTGTGTTTGATTTGAAGACATGGAGGAAATATTTGTATGGCGTCAAGAGTGAAGTATTCACTGATCACTAAATTTTGAAGTATATTTTCACCCGAAAAGAGCTGAATTTGTGGCAAAGGAGATGGCTTGAGCTTATCAAAGATTATGATCTGGATATAAAATATCACAAGGGGAAAACAGATGTTGTGGCTGACATGCTATGCAAGTGGCAGTGCTAACTGGGTAATTACACAACATGAACTGTTGATTAAAGATATGGAGTGTTTACAGTTATCAATAGTGACGCCAAATGATGAAAGTTTCGATTTTTTAAATCAGATGTTCATTCAGTCAACTTTGAAGGACATAATACGAGATGCATTGCCACATGATGCAAATTTTCGAAATATAATTAATCAGGTAAATGCAAGGCAATTCGTATTAGATTGGAGAAGAAAAGTTGTTGAAGTACAATGGTAGAATTTGTATTCCTAATGTGAATGATTTAAGCAAACAAGTGCAATATGAGGCACACTATTCAGAATATATGATCAAGAAGCAATAATATGTATCAGGAGCTTAAGAGTTTATTTTGGTGGTCAGGATAGAAGTGCGGTGTAGCGGATTTCGTGGCAAGGTGTCCTACTTGTCAGATGGTTAAGCCTGAGCATCAAAAGCCCAGTGGGTTGTTGCAACCATTGCCTATACCAGAGTGGAAAAGGGAAGATGTTGCTATGGACTTTATAATTTTGCATGGATAACGCAAACATGCTACCGTTTAATGGCTTTTTGCGATCACAATTTGTAATTGGTACTTTGCTTTAAAAATTATAAAATACTAACTATATATATATACCCCTAGAGGTCTAGAGGATATTGTAATTTTTACCCATGTTATGATATTCCACTAAAAAAAGGATAAAACTATCTCATAGGAGTTAAAACTATGAGGGACGATTGAGGTTTGTTCGACTTTCTTTGAACCAATATTACCCTAAAAAAGAGATGATCATCTTGGTACCATAAATTGGAATCAAAGATGATCAAGTTTTTTGCCCAATTTTGAAGTTCTAATGTTCTTTAAATAAGTCTATTAGTGCCAAACTCGACAACCAATGAAAGAAAAATGAAGGTTGATGCAGCCATTTGGAATGTAAGGCAATGGTAAAGAAAAAAAAGGATACAACATGAAAATTGGTGGTTGGACTGTAATCAATATTTTTATGAATTTGTACCAATTTTAGAGAATTTGTATACTTTTGTAACATTTTTTGTCCTTTTTTTCTTTATCTTTTTTTTCCTGCTATAAAATCTTCAATGTGTCATACTTTAAAATTATGGGAGAGAGTAATTGAACATAAGTTAAGACGCATCACAAAAATTTCTCATAATCAATTTGGATTTATGTCGGGCAGGTCTACTATGGAAGCTATACATTTATTGAGAGGTTTGATGGAGAAGTTCAGAGATAATAAGGAGAATCTACATTTGATAAGGTTCCAAGAGATATCCTTTGGAGAGTTCTAGAGAAGAAATGTGTTGATATGACTTATATTCAAGTCATTAAAGATATGTATGCTAGAGCTGTTACTTTTGTTCAAACTGAAGGAGGATTGACAAAATATTTTCTTATTTCTGTTGGATTACATATGGGATCGGCTTTAAGCCCATATCTTTTTGCTTTAGTTATGGATGGTCTTACTGGACATCTACAGGAGGATGTACCTTGGTGTATGTTTTTTGCTGATGATATTCTTCTTGTGAATAAAACGAGAGAAAAAACTCAGGAAAAACTTGAATTATGGAGGTCTACATTGGAGTCTAAAGGTCTTCGTTTAAGTAGAATTAAAACTGAATACATGGAATGTAATTTTAGTAGTAATAGCTCTAGTGACAGAAGTGTGACTTTGGGTGATCAAATTATTAAAAGGTGTGAACGATTTAGATATCTTGGGTTCGTTGTTCAAAGCGATGGTGATATAGATGGGGATGTTAATAGTAGAATTCAAGTTGGTTGGTTGAAGTGGAGGAATGCTTCAGGCCTTTTGTGTGATAGAAAAGTACCGCTAAGACTGAAAGGAAAATTTAATAAGACGGTGGTGAGACCTGCAATGCTCTATGGCGCTGAATGTTGGCCTTTAAAAGAGAAGCATAA
>NW_018164523.1:298323-330500 GCF_001263595.1 Phalaenopsis equestris
AGATGGTTTGGTCACATTAAACGTCGACCATCTGATGATCCGATTAGGAGAGTAGATGTTTTAGATTCGACTTGTGTTAAGAAAGACAGAGGTAAACCTAGGAAGACTTGGGCTTATTGTATTACAAATGATCTTAATTTACTAGAACTAAATGAAAATAGGACACTAAATAGGATGCAATAGAGAAAAAGAATTCATATAGTCGACCCCACGTAGTGGGATAAAGGCTTTGTTATTGTTGTTGTTGGTGTTGTTGTATAAAATCTTCAATGTATGTGTTCTTCTCACAAAAATTTGGGGGAACACACTATTGTCTGGATTTTTAAACTAATTTTGAATTTTGGATTTTTTTGGGATGAAATTGCGACATTTCTAGAATCAATGAATTTGTGATCAAAATTGATATAAAAATTTTGACTTTTTTTTTATGTATCTTGCTATATCATGAGTTTAGTTAAATTTTTATCATTGGTTATGATTACACATTCATTGAAATTGGCTGAAATTTTTTTTTACGGATGTTTGACTTGATGGATATCTTTCCTTAAAAATTTAAAAGAATTTAATTTAATTTTTTAAGGATTGAGTTTAAAAAAAAAAAAACTAAACCAACTATTGGTTAGCAAGTTCGGCATCACATTATTACCAAAGAAAAAGAAAATTAAAGGGGTTACATGAGTGAGTTTTCTTTTTTTTCTTTTTTTTTTGTGAAATTTTTAGCATTGTTGGAGGGTGGACTTTTTCATATATAAATGTTAAATAAATTTTATTTACTTTTTACTTCAAGATCTTTTGCATCAAAGAACTTCAATATGCTATTGAAGGACAAGAGAGTAAAAGGAGCATTTACCCGTAGTAAAATAAAAAAAATAAATCAAACATATACTTGCTCGAGTTTTGCTATATATTTTTATAAAACAATAATTAAAGATGAAATATAATGACTATTGAATATGTTATTGTTTAAAAAGTCATTTGAGGCTTAAGCATTGAAGTGTGCCTTGAATTAAGGCACACAAAAAAAGGGGCTTAAGCCTCAATATTACCAATAAGACTAACACCTAGGCGTACGCCTTTAGGCTTTATACCTCAAGGCGATTGAGACAACGTCATATTTTAAAAAGCAAATTGAAGTTTATTATTGAAGTAAATGCCATAAGAAACTGATCATATTAAAGAGGTTTTTTACATTCCATGTTTAGGGAAGTGTCTTCAACTCAAGATTATTTAACTATATTGCTCAGCACATAAGGGTCATCCCAGAGGGGAAAGTTTGTTGTATTGAGTTCCCTTCTCAATATCTTTGAGAATTTGTATCAATTGGAGTGGTGTGAACCGTCAAGTGATAAATGGTTGTCCTATGCAAGGATAGGTCTATGTTTTTGGAACATGCTCTAAAAGTTACAACGAAGCTTATGTTTATAAGCTTGAATCAATGGTCCAAACCTTGAAGCTGGGAACTCCAATGTCAACTTGGATAATAACTCGTAAGTTAAAACACGAGTTAAAAAGCATCTCATCCATCGGTGTTTGTGGGGTGGTGCAATAAGCCCAAAGGATATACTTGGGCCATTGGCTCAAGTTCTTTTAAGTTGATCTTGTTTCTTTTTAGAATGGTTCGATTGGTAGCCTTCATTTGTGTATTTGTTAATGACAGGTGATGATAATATAAAGCAACTAAATATGGAGATCACTGCATGAAGAGAAAACCATTCCAGAGAATTGAGTCTCATTGTTCATAATAATTTTTTAATTATTTTTTTCTATGTAATTTTGTGTATAAATACCTATTGAAAGAATGAACAATCCAAACTTTCATAGTCACTTCCTTTTTTCTAAACTTATGTTGATAATGAGCGAGAACTTATGTCGAGCCTAGAACCATAAGTCAAAGTCGTAGAATATACTAATGTAGATAATGCAATATTTCCCCAAGAGCAGTTCCTTCAAAACTTGGTAATACAAAAGTAGTCATATGGTGATTGTCCTGATATCATTAACTTATTGATGGTTGGCATGTCGATGCTTTTATGGTTGTTGCCCCTTCAATTAGGTTAGTGTTGTCACTGGCAAATTATTCTTGGACAATGACTACGGTAACCTTGTCATATTAGTCTCTCAATTTCCTCCAACTATTTAAATGCTTCAATATCATGTTCATGCCTATGACTATTGAAATCGGCAGACATTGATTATAATTTTAGGATTTCGATTTAAATGAGTTTGGTCATATGAATGTTAAAATGGCGTGTTGAGTGGGGTATACACTTATTTGGACTCATATTGTTATTAAGATAACTAAGGGAGATCTTCATTTCTTAATGCTTTTGTTTTCTTAGGGTCTGTTTGGCGCAGCTTCTCAGCTTTTCAGCTGCAGCTGCACTGCCTCAAGAAGCAGCTGTGGGGAAACAGCTGCGGGGAAGCTGGTTGTATATTTGGTGCAGCCGCGTGAAAAATGTTGTGAGTCAGCTGTTTCATGTAAAAATGACAAAACTGTCCCTATTTATTAAAACTATTTTTAATTTTTGATTTATTTGTATAAATATGAGTGTAATATACACAAAATTTATAAAAATATTATTTCTTAATTAATTAAATGAAATAAATTATTTTTAATATTCATTTTTATAGATAATTTCTAAAAAATATTTTGTAATTTTGAAAACATATAGGTTTAAAATTTATCTCTATCTATATATCAATGTATACAAATATTAATTCATCTATACATATTAAAATTTACAAATATATATTTTAAAAGCATAAAATGTAAATTATGTAAAAGCACCTCAAGCCATATGAAGTCGTGTTTTTATACATAAAGACGTAGGAACTCATACAGTTTCGTACATCTAAAATAGCCCAGAGTACATAAATACAACTCAACCACTAGCTAGGAGAAGCAGAATGAAAAAAAAATTGTAAAACTATGACCACGACGAGTAGTATAATGGTAATGTTACTTCTAACAATGGCACGCTGTAGCTCCCGTGTCTGTCCTTCGTCATCTGAAACTCGCACATCGCTACCAACATCATCCTCAGCATCAGAGAAACTGTCCGCCCATTGGAAAAATCTGCATTGCTCCGCAATGCTTCGGGGGCATGTACAAAACTTCCTACCGTAGTTGTGTGTCTGCCGTGAGGTAAAATGTGGGGTTTGCAGGCCACAATGACAAACAACTCGTCGGGAGATAGCGGGAGGTAGCGGACATCCGTGAACTTATATTATCCTGAAAAGTAATGCAACATAAAACATAATTAGTAACATATTAGGTAATGAAAAAAGAGCTCATTAAAATTGAAATATTTGTTTGAAAACAAACATTATCATAAATCATATTGTGTTTATGGCAGATATGAATCCAAATAATCACTCTCCAACTAATGAGGTGTAATGAGGTGGTGATCTCCTCAGAAGGGCTGTCATTTCATTCGCACCCTCCCCATCTTTCGTGCAAATTAAGTCATTGTCATTCTCCTCCCGTGAAAGAGATTGGCCAGTGCGGTATGCAAAAGCTTCGACTGGCACTTCCTCGTCATTGACCTCGACACGCTCGAAATCAACATCAGCTCGAGCTGGATGCCGCCTAATATAGTTATTAAGGGTCATAGTGGCTAACATTATATGCACCTGTTTCGGAAACGGATAAGGCGGCATATCTCGAAGTATGACCTATTTTTTCTTTCAAACTCCAAAAGTCCTCTCAATTACGCCTCGCAAGGAAGAATGTCTTTTATTAAAGACCTCTTTTCTATTTCTTATACGATTGTTGGCTCTCTGAAAATCTGGAATATGATACCTTGAGTCCGAATAGAGTTTAAGGTATCCCCTCTGCATTGGGTAGCTAGCATCCACCAAATAATACTTCCCTAAAAACTTAAAAACTTTAGGTGAGCATACAAAACAAAAATCTACTTGTATTAGTAAAGAACTAACCATGCGGTGGGTGAGGAAAATTGTACTCCGGATTTCTCGTTGCAATTTTAAAAATTCTACTTTAATGTGCGCTGCCCTCCCATCCAGCCAATGAAAATGTAAAACACATGTTGAAATCACATACTGTCATGATATTTTGAGTTGTGCTTCCGGAACGGCCGATAAATGCAACTTTCTCGTTATCCGACACCCTAGCATGAACGTGCGTTCCATCGATTGCGCCGATGCAACCCTTTACGAATAAGTGAAATCATTTCAATATACAATCCAGTAATATTTATTTGAAGTATGAATGTCTACCTTGAAATATGGCATGTATCGGGCATCGTTGCGAATCTCTACTAGCGTTCTTGCAAACGTTGGATCTGTGGGTTTTATTATACTGACAAGAGAACTCAAACCAACTGAGAAATATATGTTTATTGTTTCAAATGAGTGTTGGAAGCGTTTCATGGCTCCCCGGATTGACTCGTTCTGTAATAAAATATAAAGTGTTATGTCTAATACTTCACGGTCTGTTGTCCTAGAAGATCTGTGAAGTCCATGAGATGTTTTTAGATCTAATAATAGATCACTAAAAACATCCTAGGACATGCGGAAGATGTTTTGAAATCTCGTTGGGTGTCCTGAAATCATTTCTCTTATCCATTTGTCTCCGATCTGAGATGATGTGTAACACTGCTCACCTCACGGTCCACATACGTGTTATAGTAATGCACTAGTATATTTATGGTTGCATTTCGACGTCGGCGTCGGACTTCACTTCTTCTGGGTTCATGATAATATGAATTATACATTATACTTTGAAATACAGTTAAGCTCATAGATGGAATAAAACAGCCACACATATGAACTATAATTGGAAAACAAATAACTTAAACATCCTTTGGAATGAAGTAAATCAGTTTCATAAAAATGACAAACAACCACAAATGAAAAAGTCTACATTCAGGAGTAATCATAGATGGAATGAAGTGCATCAGTCTAGTATCAAATCATAAACAACCACAATGTGAACTAATGAGGTCAACTTCACAAGTCACGACGGTTATAATAATAACGTATGTATTCAGTTGTCGCTCTTTGCTCAGTGCTGTGAAGAAGTCTCGATAAAGGGAATCACGAAAGAGGTCTACAGCAAATTAGAAAAGATCACGATAACCTGTAAATTCTGGATTTTCTTCAAGAAGTCCAATGACCTCATAAACCGAGGTTTTTTGAACTCTGTGAGGGGCATCATTAGATGAGTCCACTAGGTATGAGAGCTGCTCCCTCATAGATGCAGGTCCACTCTTTCTCTTGCTTTCGTTCCGGGGGCGCTTCGCACAGTTGGTGGATTGAATTTCAGGTGGCTCAACACTGCCGAATTCTGCAGAATCATTTGACAATTCCACGACCACATTCTCGGGGGTTGTTTCAAAAATTGTTTGGCTAGGGGCAGCTGAAAATTTTCCTGTAGCTACCACCCCACCAAATATCATTTGTAACTTGCCCTCCAATTCTGGTTCAATCCCAGCTAATCTGAACTTCTTTGCCGCATGAACAATCTGTAAAAGAGAATGAAAGGTTATTAGAAATCAAAAATAAAACTTATTAAAATTAAAAAGAATTACTCAATAATACCTTACCGCAAGCCTTTCTTGCCACCACTCCTCTGACACCTCAATTGTTCTATTCACCGGATCTCATCCTAATCCAGTGGAGCCACGCTTCAAATCACTCCACAGTTTCCAATCTTTCTTACGCTGGTCTCATTTATTCTTCAATTGGAGTCTATCATATTCCCTACCTGTCATCTCCTTGAATTTGCTAACGATGTTATCCCAACCTTCCTTATTGAAAAATGTTGTTGGCCTATTTCCCTTATCAATTTCACATATGCATAGGTCACAGAATATTAATTTGGTGTCCTTCTCCCAAAGTGCAGGAAACATGAATTAATATAACCAGCTTAAACATTGCTAAACAAATGAAAGAATGGATATAAACACGTTGCAAGCAATAAACCAAACAAAAAATGTAAAGAAAATGGAACACAGGAATTTACGTGGTTCGGTCAACTGACCTGCGTCCACGGGAAACGAACGCAATATTTTATTGAAATAGTAGCTGAAATTTTTGAAGCATATCAACAAGGACTCCTCTGTTGTACATATGCTCAATTTACATCATGTATACAATATATAAAAGGATCCAACATATTTAAAACCACCACAGAATTAGAAAACCCACCAGCAATATTTAACAGCTATGTTTTGACTAGACTATGGCCCAATTCGTTTCACTATTTGGCCTATGCTCCAACATATTTAAAAAGGAAAATTTTCATGCATGCCACTCAATTCTTATGCCCCAACCAGTATCACTCTTATGTTTCATGGCTAAAAAAATATACATTCCATTCTTTTAACCAGTAAAAGACAGGGTCAATGTTTTACTTTGAAACAATTGCTAAAAATTTTCTAAGCTTAGAAAAGGATCCGTTTCTTGTTCATGCACTATCCATGGCAGGGAAGTTTATTGCAAGGAAATGCCCATGTTAACCTGGTACCAATTGCAAACAAATGTGTCTTTCATAACGTTTCATGAACATGGCAGAGAATTGAAAGTCAGTGCCTTTCATAACTTCCACAAATGTGTCTCAGAGCAAAACACCGAGAAGGGAAAATATCGCGGCCCGCTACATCAGTGAAAAAATTTTCTAACCACTACCTAATGTACAGATCCACCGAGAAGGGAAAGAAAAGGCATGAACAACAACCACTACATCAGTGAATCAACCAACTACCTTATTCCAATCTTGTTTAGATGGAATAAACAAGAATGACTCAAACGAGAAGGGAAAGAAAAGGCAAAACCCTAGTGAAGCAACCGGTAAAAAACCAAACAGGTTCCATGCGCTAATGTACAGATCCACCGCATCTTTAGAAGAATAAACAAAAAATTGCAGAAATAGGAAGGAGATGAGAAGAGAAAACATCACATTCGAAAAAACCCATAAGCTCCCTCATATGTGCGATTAGAAGAAGAAAATTGTTCGTTATACCTCAGATCTGTCGATCGAGGGGCTACGAAGCAAGACGACGAAGAGAGAGCCACGAAAGAAGCAGTTAGGGCAGAAGAAAAACAAAAGGGGTATGCGGGGAAAATTTTCAGGCGAAAGCGGGGCCGCGGGGTTAATATAGCGGCCCGCTTTCGCTCAGCTTTGCAAAAGTTTTGCTGCGAAAGTTTTGCCCCGCTGGGTTAATTCCGCGGCCCCCTTTCGCTCCGATTTGGGAAAGTTTTGCCGCAAAGCTACGAACCAAACGGCCGACTGCGGGACGAAGCGGCTGTCGCACACAGTGCCGCGCCAAAAAAGTCGAACCAAACGGGCCTTAGTTGGGATGGTTATGCAACCCCTTATTGAGCATTCTTTTCATCCCAAATGATCATCAACATGTTGATGCAAGATAGTTCAAGGCATATACTCCTAATTGGATTGATGATGCAGTTGAGGCTAACAAGGAGGGTGATGTCTGTATTATTTTTATTGGTAATGCAGAGCAATCCCTTCTAAAGCATTCAAGTGCTAGATCTAAGGCCACTTGAATTGTTTTAAGTAGGTATTAATAGCCTCATTAGCAGTAATATAGGCCTCAATATAGTGACGTCAATAAATGGAATTGAATCAATAATGAGTAATTGAAAAATCCATGGAAAAGACCATCGAGAAAAACTTCGCAGCCCACCACTAAGATTTGGCAAACCTATTAGGAGAATATTCAAAGGTATTTTTTTAAAGAACTCTCTTTTTGGTTAATCTAACGCCACCTAGTGGGATAGAGACTTTGTTGTTGTTATTTTTGTTGTCTCTTTTTGGTTAATTCAATAAAGGTAAGAGGGTCCTTAATAATTTCCTATTTTTGATGAACTATTCGAAAAAGGACCCAACAAGTTCAACGAAGGAGTGATAATCTAGCATGGGTCATAGTAGAATTAAATGTTAAATGTGAGCCTGCCCATCACAGTGGCAAGGACGCCTAGTATAGGAGAGCATTAGAGGAGTGTTCAATAGACACGATCATTCTATGGTGGTCGATATGCTCACAAGGGTTAGACAATCCAATCATAGGAGTCTATAATAGGTAGCTTAAATCCAAAGAAAAAGAGATGATTTAGCATAGTATTAGTCAAAGTTGGATACTCTTAAAAATTAGGACAAGAAAACAGATGTTTTCCCCCAAATGGGATACCTCCCATACCATATGTCGACACTCGTTTGAAGGTGAGAGGTGATGTGAGGCAGGACTATGTCAAATTTCAAAAATGACAATGAAGAATTGCAAGATAGCTAGATCATACAGAAAGGATGAGTGCAATTGGCTGGGTTCAGGTTTTTATAAGGCTATGATGGAGGATAAACTCTTTCCTAGTTGCAAGATAGCATTTTCTAGGTGCCCTTGAATTGGCCAACCTTGACAGGTAGCTGATCATGAGGGAGGTAAATTTCAAAATGATAATGCTGTGATGGTGCTATCTAGTGAGCATCTCATATGAGCTAATAAAATTTCATTGAAAACTCCCCCATTATATAAAAAAATTCCTCCAAGGATGAGTTACAAGCGCCTTTCCCAAGAAAAATGTACATAACTAGAAAAAAATAAACAAAAACCAAGAAGGATTAGTTCTTGAAGTGATGATAATGGAACAAGGCGCTTCATTGTTACATGTGCCATGCTTATTGACCACTGAGCAAGTATCAGAGAACCCACAATGATGGGCTTGTTTCTCACTTGTGATATCAAATTATTGTGTTTTAAAATATTTGAGGCAGTGGAGAGGAAGAGTTTATCTTAGCGTTGCCAGAAAAATACTCTCACAAAAAAATAACCTACAATGCACAGGATACTGAGAATTTTTCACATGAAAAGCTTGAAAAGGAAATAAATTATGGTGCCTAACACAGTTGAAATTATATAAAAATCATAGCTGAAGGTTACAATACTATGAAATTAACACTATTAGAGACAGGATTAGAAGACCCAAACCGTTGGGGTTGTCTCCTATAATAATGGTAAAAAATGTCGTAGGTCGATGGTGTTAACATGGGCATCAAATGGCAATTCCATCATAGAAAAAATAATTCCCGTTCTAATCACAAGCATTTTCCCAATGTTCTCAGAAAAATCGAAGTTAAAACAACACAAGTAAACAAAGAGCCCTAAAATTTTTCAAGTGCTAATATGCTCATCATAACGCACTAGATTTGTGCTAGCAATGAGTATAAAGCCACACATCTCCACCACTAAGTTTACAATGATATTCAAATCTGTAACACAATGACAACAACAAAATGACCAACAATAAAAACACTTGAGTCTTAGGAAAATCCACGTACCTAACATTAAACAGAATGTCACAGCTCATGCACAATTCATTCTCATCTATCCTTCATGAAAAGTAGACGCATTGTTACAATAAAAGTTAGGCTCCCATAGTTATAATGCTTGGAGAAAATAAGACTAGGATAAAGAGAAGGAAATAAATTCAAGCCAGTGATCAGTATAGCAGCATGCAAGAAAACAGGTTTCTCCAAGGAAGTTCACCGAACCTCTCAAGTATGGTCAAATTAAGTAAATTTAAACGAAAATATGTTTATCCTTTGCATGACTAAAATTAAACTAAGAATTTCATCCAACTCTTTTCTTTTATAATAAAAAAAAGAAGCGATGATGATATCAAACACACCAATTGTTAAGTTTGACAATAGTAGGTATAATAATTAATTCGTAAAAGCAAAATGAAATGACATTTAATAGCATAAGGAAATTATAAATTATGCAAAAGCACCAATGACATGCTATCATACAAACCACATCGTGAAAATCTTTAGTAAGCAGTCAATATACTGTTTCATACCCTAAAGTTATAGCTCATACCCATGCTTCCATCCATTGTGGTCCCTCAGCGCCATCCAATGCACAGCCCGCTATAGTGCCATCTATCAAGAGCTGCTTCAGTGCATAATCATCTATTAGCTGACTGTTACTTGTATTGACGACAAAAGCTCCTACAAGAAAAGACCCTCATTCTTATACCAGAAAGAAAAAGTTACAATGTCTTTAGTGACCAAATCATTAATGAAAACTTCTCATAGATAAAAAAAACTAAAAGAAAATACAATAATAACAGGTAAATTCTTGAAAGATTTTACCAGGTTTTATATGTTGCAGGCATTCAGCATCTAGAATCTGTACCGGCTCCTCTGAATATGCACAATGAAGTGAAACGAGATCACTTGCAGCCAATAAATCATTGAGAGTATCCATTTTCCGAACAGCAGGAGGAAATATAATAGAACTCTGCTGAAATCTTCCTTTTCCCTTTGCATAAGTGTTCTAGACAAGGACACTAGTCATCATTAGATATCAATGCATTTATTTCAGTATCAGAAACTAGTAAGTTAATACAGAGTGAGTACAAAACTTGTGAATTTCTAAAAGGTCAATGCATGAAAATTCAGATACACATAAAACATTCACCTTCAAGAAACCTACTTGAGCATGACTCAAATCCCATTTGTTTTGTTTAGGCTTGTTGGGATTTGTCTTCGTCTGTATTTGCACAAGAATGTGAAGGTAGGACTGAGTTGTGTAGGTTAGTTGGGAGGGGTACATTGTTTGCTTCATAGATAACATCTATTTCTGGTACTCATCACAAGATGAGTATGAAGCAATAAAAAGGCAGACAGTGAAAACACGGAAATGGAGAAATGCCAACTTAGCAGTGTAAATATGTACCTCATAGAATATTTATTTCACATGTCTTCCAATTACATTAGATGCTGGCATCCAGGCCTTGCTAACAATTTTTTTAAAATTTGAATAACAATTTGCTTGAATTTAGCAACAGCTCCAGCTAGCAAAGATTTAAATATAGTAATTATCTAGAAATAATAAGATATTTAAATAGTTATCAAAACTTCTGACCTAATCTTAATTGAAGACCAAATCTGCTGTATTGTCTTGTAGAAACTCAACTGTGAAGCACCCCCGCTTAATCATTAATATAGATTAACTCAACGTTGCAGGTGCCTAATATAGCTAGCATGTGGATTGGGTTCTCAGACCCTTTTATCCTTTTAAAAGTAAACATTATCTATCACCAAAGTTTAGGTAAAAAATATTTTCGCAGAATAAGTTGTCCTGGAATAAAATTTTGGGTTCTTAGCAAGATGTATTGCATTATTACGAGAAAGGAACTATGCATCATGCTCATTTCTTGACTATTTTAAGGACTTCTTCAGCCAAACCATCACTTTGTAAGGCAGCAACTATAGCATATTGTTTCTATGGAAGACATCTAACTAAAAGCAACATTATCCAAGTTATAGACATATCCTATTGTACTTCATTAGAGATCAACACCCAGATCAGTATCAAGCAAATTTTCAGTTTCATGCCACCCTGGTCAACCATCAAAGAGGTGTTAACAGAACCTTTTAAGTAGCATAAAATCCATTCCGCATTTTTCCAGTCAGCCTTTCTTGGATTCAACATATATCTACCTATAGATCCCACCATAAGATTAATATCAGGTCTACTAGACACTAAAGTTTTAAAAAAACAAATTCAATATCAGGTTTACCAGACATTGTAGAGTATTAAAACAACATTTATTCAGTCAAAGTAGCAAACAATTGCTACAAGACAACATATAGACTGACAAGAGAAGGAAATAGAAGACTGGCCTAGAATAAGATAAGAATACCTACAACCATACAAATAATAGCTTTCTAATATTAACATAAACAATCAGATTTTCTTTTCTAGCATCTGATCCTATTTTACTTCCTCTGCAAGAATTTGTGGGATCCTGATTTCCTTCTTTGACATAAAACAATGGGTTAAAACTCTCCCCATCAAGCTCATACATAGACATATTACATTCCCAACGTGAATACAAATGTTTGAAATACTCTACTATTAAATCATGTGGTGAGTCGTTGATTTATATATATGCAAAGTATGCAAAGGAAGCCATTGTCTAGTTTTTTTTTTTTAAATGAAGTATCGGATGACCTCTATACGTTTTGGTCGACCACGCCTCACTAGATTATAAACTATATTGACCACATACTTATTTTTGTAATAAGGTCTCTTTAAGTTAACTCATTGAATCTTCAAATCCTTAAAAATGATTTTCAGCAACAATAGTTCATGAGCAGTCATTGCTCTAAACAAAACTTCAATACTTGCCATTGAAACCACCTTTTACAATGTATTTCTCTACATTATAAGGTTCACACCAATAAGTCCAATTTCCAACTGTTGATCTTTTATTCAGAAGAGACCTAACATAATTGGCATTTGTATATGCCTCCAGTACTCGAATTGTGCTTATTTTGAGCAAAATTCCTTTTCATAATTTTTCTTCAAATTGAGTACAAACTTGCTGATTCCACTAGCCATATAAGCTATATATAACCTTAGATAAAAGAGGTGGATGAGCCTTCCCACCAGGCTTTGATATATCCTTGACCACTAAAAGCATCATTTTTAGCTTCTCCAAGTTTATGATTAGGATATATTAGCGTTCTTGCTATTTTACAAGCCACTTTTCTCATTTCCTTGAGGTTGATGGCCTACTTTTGTTGATAAATGAGATTTTGCTTGGAGTGTATACCTTTAATTTCAAGGGAGCAATTTAACCTTCTCAGGCCATTAACCTCAAACTTCATGATTAAAAATATTACCTGAAAACCCTTTTTTCCTTTCTATAATTTGAGTTACAATTATATCGACAGCATACACCAAAGGAATTATAACTCCCCATGATTTTAAGTGCTTTCTGAACAATGAATATCTTCTTAACATTGTTTGTGTCCTATGACTAACATTACATTTGAAAACCTTCCAAACCATGCTCACTGAGACTATTTCAATCCGTATTCGATGCTAGGCCTTCTTTAACTTGCATGATTGGTTAGAAGCAATACATCTTCAAAATCTAGTTAGGATTTCCATAGAAATCTCTAGTTCAGAATCTGCATTAATGAATGCATTTTTGACATAAAATTATAGTAATTCTCTACCATAATTAGCTTCAAAAGATAATAAAACTCTCACAAAACTCATCTTAGCAAATAAAGCAAATGTCCCTTGATGATCTATGCCATATATATTTGAATATACCCTTCATCATCTAGCTTAGCTTTATAACTTTCTAGTGATCCATCTTTTTGGTATTTCAAAGTGAAAACTCATTGCAGCCCACCTTCAAGTAAACTCACCAACTCACATGTTTTGTTCCTTTTTGAGGCATTAATATCTACATTTGTTGGACCTTCTTTGTCTGGTGATCATCTCCTAACCCTATTGTAGAAAAGAAAACAATAAAGAAACTCTCAAGTTTGGTGAAAGTATTATGCAGTTAATTCCTTTTATGCACATGCAAATCAGGCTACTTTCAAATTTCTCTTATATGAAGTTGCTATCAACCTCAACATGATTAATACAATTGTCTTCTGCTAGATTATGTGTAATGTTGATGGTCAATTTGTAATAACATTATATTTTACAAGCTTTTTTCCCTCGATTTTTAAATCTTCTAATAATGCTTTTGTCCATAAGTATCACAAATCCCTTAGGCAATGGCTTTAAGCTCAATCAGCATTTCATCATGAAGCATATCATGTTTTTTGCACCTCCAAGTTACGAGATTTTCTCTCAAATATCTTCAATACCTTGAAGTGAACTTTCTATCTATGAATAATTCAACGTAGTATGCATTTGTGTGTTCTTCAATTTGTAAGGTATAATGTCTCCTTTATATAATTTCTTATCATATGCTTGATTAAAGCAAAAAAGCATTTTATAGGTGGTTTGGAAGTGTGCATCATAGGGTTTGTGTATGAATTAACTGACTAGACTTATGGCGAATGCAATGTCAGGGCAAAGTGTGAGATAAGTAGATTAATTTTCCTATTAACGTTTGATATTATCCTGTATCTGTGTCAATTACTCTATCATAGTCTAATTTGTTTCTAGTTCAATTAAAGATTCATATGGCTTGCCAACCCCACTTAGTGGGATAAACGTTTGTTGTTGTTGTTGTTGTTGTTTTTGTTTTTAATGGCTTGTACTGTGTCAATTTGATTTCTTTCAACAAGTTTATGCATTTTTTTTCATAAGAAAAATATTCTTTGTTCAGATTGACCGCCGTTTATGATTAAAAATTATTTGATTATGAATTTTTCAGTGAACCTTGAAGAAAGTTTCTTTCTCTTGATTGTCATCACCTATAAGAATTATATCATCAACATATGTAATAAGGATTAAGATTTTATTATCAAGAGAGTATTTTATAAAGAGAGTATGAACTTTTATACTTCGTTTGTATCCAATTCCCACTACAGCCTTTGTAAATCTATCATACCAAACTCTTCATAATTATTTTAGTCCATATAGGGCCTTTTTCAACCTACATGCATGATTCTTTCTAAAAGAGCTACCGAACAGTAGTAGTAAATCTATATAAATCTCTTCTTCGACATCACCATATAAGAAAGCATTTTCTTACATCACATTGCTATATAGGGATATCGGAATATAAATAGTATTTAATTTTATAGGTGCAAAAGTTTCTTGAAAGTAAATCTTATACAACTGAGTATATCTTTTTGCTACCAATTTTATTTTGTGCATTTCCAAACTCCCAATTACTTTGTATCAGACCATGAAGTTCCAGTTGCATCCCACTTTTTTTTCTTTTAGCAATTCAACAATCTCCCTATAATTTTTTTAAGACATTCATCTCCTCTCTCAGAACTTCCTTCTAATTTCTATTTTCATGTACCTCAAATACATTTGTGGAATGAAAATAGGCAAATATTGATGTTCATTATGAAAGCTTAAGAGAGAAAATTTATAAATGGAGGTGTACTTGAAGATGGAATAAATGAGTAGCAGTGGCCTATTTAATGTTACTTGATAATGATTCTAAGTTCTACAGTTGAAAGGGAACCCTAAGCATGTTATTTCCTGTATAAACCTGAAGGGAAAAAATTTTTATCGGGATTGTATTTATAGAATTTGAGTTATAGAAATATCAATATGAAAAATATTATCAAATTTAGCTTTAATTTAAAAATCTCCCTGAATATAAATTTGAGTGAAGAAGCTATAAGTTTTTTAAAAGGGACATCCAATGAAATAAGAAACCCTTTTGTGAGCGGATGATAATACTTGGACCCCATCTGTGGGGTAAAACATCCGATTAATATAGAGTTAAGAGCTTTTGGATCAAGTTTTACCTGATCTTGTTTATAGATGTGAACATGGGCAATGCATCCAAAATCTTTAAGAGAAATTTTTGACAAGCTATTTGTACAAATGAAATTCACCAAATAATTCAGAAAACTTTTGGAATTAATTACTCTAGAGGGAATTCTATCGATTAAGTGAGAAGTTGCTAGAATAATTTTTCCTCAATATCGTGTCAGGACTAAAAAAAATCCAAGCCTTGATAATCATAACTCACATGACTTCCTTGAAAAACTTCCATCCACCCATCTATCATTTTATATCAAACTTTTCCTTTAGCATCAAGTCCAAACCTCTTCACATAGAGCAATTGTAAACCTCTTACATTCTGTAGACTCATCAGCACTACACATCAATCACACCTTTAGTTGATAGTTACAACAGAGAAATGAGAATCATATTTATGTTATTCTCTAATTACTTCAAATGAGGCCTCAACATAGATATTCAGAGTATATATCATTAAGATTTGTAGAATTATTAATAAATAATAAAGATATTTATATATTTGTCAATGATTACGCAAATTCAAGCTTTACTAACTACAGAATGCAGGCATCCTATGCATGTTTATTCAAACATATTTTTCTATAAACTACAACTTTTCTTCCCTTTGAAATAAAACCTACCACAGCAATACATGACACAATAAACGCTCATTACAGCAAAATAAGTCAATGTACTTACAGCACTATCTCCAAACCATTCAACACGAAAAAATGGGATGTTGACATATTATCTTCCTGTGTACGTGCCATATAAAATAATGTTTTGACTTTATGGAACTTTATGGAAGCATTGCTCATACAGCACAACGTACAAAAGTTACTTAACCAAGTCTGGAAAACCTATACAGTAATCCGTCATAATAAAGCTTCACTGTGAATGTTAGGGGCAAGGAATCAATGGATGACAATTGCTAAGACCTGCTACTCACGATATAAAAAAGCTAACAAGCATATCTTAACTGTGGATAAGAACGACAGCAAAGTAAAAAAGTATGACGGCAGAATAGGGCAAAACTTCAGCATGGAACTGGAAAGATAAAAAATAAAAGAAAATTTAATAAAAAGATACCTCATTTACATCAAAATAGAGTACACTCATTCTGAACGCAAGGCTTCTGATGGCCAGGCACCGTGCAGAGGCAGAGCGCCCAATGATTCCAAGCACAAGTCCACGACACCGCCGCATACCCCGGCACAGTGGCTGGATTGATCCGAACCAACCCGACGCCGAGGAGGATGATGATGAGTACCGAGAAAGGAGGTTCGTACGGCGAAGAAGCGCAAGGAAGAGCGCCATAATGGTGTCCGCGATCTCCTCAGCGCGATTGACATCGACGTGAACCAGGCGAAGGCCTAGATCGGCGGCGAGGGCAGAGTCTACGGAAGAACCGAGGCAGAGAATAAGCTGCCAGGGCTGGATCCGGCGTTGCGCCGCGCGGGGAAGGAATGCAAGGGAATGGAGGAGGATGGAAACAGCGGATTCGATCCGTCCGTCGGTGAGATGAGATAGACCTACGTGCTCAACGGAAGCTACGCCGGCGAGAGCTTCTTGTTCGAAGGAAGTATCCTCGATGCAGTTGAGGGAGACGACTAGAGGGAGCGAGGAGGCCATGTGGGTCTGCTGTATCGACCGATAAGGAGTTGGTTTGCTTCGCATCCTATATGCTATGCAGACTGCAGACTGAGAAACCGGGGAGGGTGCATGGGAAAAAATGTCAGGGCTCCGGCGGGCAAGAGGCTCGCCAAGTTGACTGACAGTGGAGAACTGTTTTTGTTGGACAAAGAGTACAATTTTGGTGCGATTACAATCAAGCAATCTCTTCCATCTATTTTTAAAATTGGCGGTCAAATATTAAAGATCATGATTAAAATCAAATCCATATTTTTTTTCATTTTTATGAAAATCATACCAATATGATCGTGTCGTTCGCAAATACATCAATTTCATAGTTCAAAAAATAACATTGGTGTTTGATTTATAAATAGCAATATTTCTTGTAATTTGTATGTAATTATCCCAATTTTTAATTAGAAATTTATGTACATAGCAAATAATTATTAATCTCATGTATTTATAGATCAACATCTATTTCGCTTGTCATGACTTTTTGGTAGTGCAGCCTAGCATAAGTCCTCTAGGATCATGAATTGATCACGCCTGAGTACATCTGTCTTGCAGTGCGGGATCGAGTGGCTAGGCACATGAGAGTGGTTGGTGGTTTATATCATAGCCATTGGCCATTTTATTAAAAGAAAATAGATTTAACATCTAAATTTTATGTTTATATTTATAATATTTTGATATGATAATATTATCATGGATAAGATATATTTCATTTTAAAAAAATAAGCAATAATATTATTTTTATTTGATGTTAAAAATTTAAACCTTATGAATGTAAACATGAAAGTTTAGATGTGAGACATTAATACATAAAAATTATGTGGTATTAAACACTACCAAAAAAAATTTACATATCGTAGCACTTATGTTGTACTGACAATGACATGGGGACATGACTTTTATTTAAAATATAACACACTGCATGTGTCGAACACGCCGTTATAATAAAAATTATTAAAAATATATGTATATATTAAATAATAAAAGAGAAAGGTTAATGACATTAACTTCAAAAACTAAAATGTCCATAGATTTATCTTTAGTTTATGACCTACAACATGCAAGCTTAAGAATACATATTAGCTTATATTTCATCAAAATTTAACTACGTTAATTCATTAAAGAAAATAAAATAATGAATGGCTTCTTTGACATGTACTTCTACTTCATAGTTCATATACACTATCATCATTATCAATTCTCATAGATTCTAACTCTGGTTTATCAAGAGAAAGGTTCGCAATCTTCAAAATTCTCGTATCGTCGAGGGTCTCAAATTCATCTCCTGCAACATCCCACATCTTCTCATTATTATTCATGTAATTTGAAGTCTTTCTTAATAACAAATGAATGTGAGTATGCACATAAACTAAATCTTTATCTCGTGGATTTATTTTATTCTTCTTTATTGATTGTATGAATTAATAAGTAGTCTAATTTCTCTCATAACATGAGAAGGGGGAAATCTGTTCAAAAAGTTATTTAGCAATTATTTGAAGTAAAGGCATTGAAGCTCCACGAAACAACCACCACATCTTTAGATTTATCTTTTTCCTATCATTTAATGACTCTTGATCTCCAAATTCATGTAAATATCTTAAAAAAACTTAACCAACTCCACATTTATCTGTTATCATTTGAAAAATAACGCTTCAAATAAACTTTTCTTATATTTGAAAATTTCAAATTTCTTTCATTGAGGATTCTCCTCGAGTCAATCCTTACTCGAATATCTTTCAAGAATGTAAAAAATAAAATAAAAATTTAGATTTACTTGATTTTGACTTAATGAAAAATAAATAAACTAGAAAGCAAAAACATAAAAATTTACTTTAGATTTAAGGAATGAGCTAAGCAATGCAAGGGCGTGTTACTTTTGCTCTACCTATCTTCCAAAATTGTAAGTACAACACTTCAGAAACTTGAGTCTTCATCATTCTTTTTTCTTTCATATTTATATATTTCTTTTTGCACTTTACATTACATTGTGTCCCACTTCTCATAAATCAAGTGCAATCATGGCTTATATGTATTTGCAGGTCGAAACATGTGATAAATAAGGTCAGTAAAAGATAGAATATATTTAACTTTATCACACCAAAATCATCAAATATTTTCTCCTTCACATATCTCGCCTTTCCCACATCATTCTCAGAATAGCATGACTATCTTTCACTAGTCATCACTACTTGAACTGCCATTTTAGTTTGTTTAAATTTTCTTAACATCACAATAATTGAAGCAAATTTAGTTTCAGCAATAGCAAACATTTTCAAATTGATGAAATCGCTAAATATAAAAACTCTCATGGGATGATTAATAATAAAAAAATTTACCAAAATAGCATTTCCAACAATTATTGTAATCTAATGTCATTCGTTGTGTGTGATCTCATTTACTTTGATATTTTTTTGTAGCATATATATTCCTTAACGCAAGATTAAGGATATGAACAATGCATTGTGTCCGAAAGTTATGAGGTTATATTCGTTCAACAAGCAAATCAACCGCCCTACAAATTGGAGCATTATCAGTAATTCCTTGAACAATATTTGAATGACCAACCATCATTATCACTTCTTTAATCAAATTGGAAAAGAAGAAATTATATTTATACTGCCCCTCACAATTTACAACTTTAATAAATAATAGAGAACTTTTTGATATTGACATAAAATTCAAAAGTGATCATATTTACGGATCAATTAGTATGCATCAATAAATCATAAGGTACTCTAATTTCTCTTTTATATTAGTAGTTAGTATGTTTTCTCATATAAAGTTGAAGTCTTTTCGTTATTAGAATAATTATGTGAAACCCCTCTTTTAGAAGAATGAAGTTGATATCTTAAATTTTTATGAAAATAATTAGAATATCACATCTTAAGTTAGTATATGAAATTAAAGTATTCAATAATGGAACTAAACAACTCAATGTCTTCAAAATTAATACAAATTCAAAAACAAAAAAAATATATTATTAAAATTAAGAGTGACAACCATACTTCAAGTGATTACCTGATACTGTAACAACAAATATCAAAAGGTTATCCCCACAGTAATCTTTTTAATGAATTAGCAATATTTTATTAGTTCCATGATGAACTAAGATGCGAAGAATAAGGGCATATAATTTCAGAACATGGTTATCTAATGCTTTCTCCATCGTTCAACATCATTTACTCTGAAAATTTTGAGTTACTAATATGACTGACAAATGATTTATTGTCCTTATCACTGGTGGTCAAATTCAATAAGCATATTTAAAAAATGAGATGAGATCTAGAGGAGTACTTAGTGGTAAAACTCAAACCCCTAGATGGCCCTCTGGTCAGTGAACAGAGGAAAAGAACAATAGCTAGCTAGCAATAGTGAAGCGCCAGAGCCCTAGGACTCTCAAGGGCGAGACCGAGATGGGGAGCAGTTTGGGCCGCGAAGCTGAAACGAATCGAGAAAGGAGGAGCCGAGGAAGACAATCGCTTGCAGGACCCTGGTTTAACTAAACAAGGGAGACATCGGGACTCAAAGAGTTAAAATCGCCTAAATGTCAAGAGCTAAAACATAAAACATTAAAACCTAATAAGTAGGAACTAACAACTAATAAGTAATAAATTAATAAATAAAAATGGTGCATCAAACATCCCGTATAAATTTTGGGGTTTTTACATAGACACCATTGAATTCTCATGTATTTACATATCTTACACCTAAAATTTAATTTTTAAATTTATGCCACCCAAATATCTTATACCACCTCTAAATATATAAATCAAATCAAACCAAATACTTTTTCCTTAATTTGCATACATATGTAAGGTGACATATATGAAAAAAATTAAATTTTGATGTTAAATACATAAATACATAAGAATTGAGTGGTCCAAATCTTTCCTAAATTTTACATTTTTTTTTAATTCTAATCCTAAAAATATTTTTCAAAACTTTTCTATTCATTAATTTAGGACACGCGTGTCTCCTTTTTTAAATATTATTTAATTCAGACACTTTTATGTCATGTATGATATGTGTATCAGTCGTATCAGAGTCATGCTCGTGTCTGATATATGTCTGATACTACACGACTCCTTAATTAGGAGTGTCCATGCAATATAGCACAACCCAAACTAGCAAAAATTTTGTTAGTGTCGTCGTAGCCCACCTTACAACAACACTTATGAGCGCTGCTATATCTAAAATCATGGTAATGCATATAAAACAATATCATAGTCTATGTATTTCCACTCATCTCATTGACACCTATGTCCTACACATGCTCTCTACTCAATGCCCTAATTTCATGATCTGATTCTTCACCTTCAATCTTACTTGCTATTTCCTCTGGCTTACATCTCCTCTACTTGCAATACAACTCTCCTCCTTTATATTGAAAATCATTCTAGATTATTTTGGAACCATTCCATTGTTGTATTGTTTTTTCTGTATTTTTGATGAATTTTGTGGTTTGGTTTGGGTTTAGGAGCAGTCATAATTATTTGATAAATATCACATATTTTTTATGTAAATATAAATCTAACATCTAAATTTTTATATTTATCATTATAACGTTTTGGTGTCATAAAACCTTGCATGAAAAGGTGTATTCAAAAGTTAAGTAATGGTGGTATTTCTTATGTGATTTAAAAATTTGGATGCTGCATTTGTAAATGTAGAAGCTTAGGGGTTACATATATCTGTAAATTCATAAGATTCTAGTAATTAGTGTCGTTAGAAATAGGGTGGTTCATCCATCGTTTGTATTTTGGCATTGATAATGTGCTTGTACATTATTTGCATTGATATGCTTCCATCATTTATATTTTCTTTTAATTGTTATTTTTGAGGTTGTACAATTTGTTATTTGGTATAATGACTTTGATTAGAAGAAAAAAAATTACTTTTGGGGTTATTTGTTGTGTGATAGACTGTTGTGAGGTTTGTCAAATGATTTTTGGGGCATTTACATAAATTTCACACAATTCTATTTATTTACACATCTAACAGTTCAACTTCACTGTTAACATGGATAACAGTAAATTTTTTAATCTTCATTTTCGTTCTTTTGAAAAACTTTTTGGATTCGCTAGCTTGTCTCATCATCGTCGTATAATTTTCTTTCCAAATAAATCTCTTGTTGACCTCATTTTTTGGTGAGGTCTATTTCCCTCTCTAAAGCCTAGGATCTAGCCATAGAACTTCGACACTCCTAGAATACTAGTAATGGGACCCACACCTCTTAGAAATTCAAACCTCCTCTTGACTCCCAGTAGTCTCGTATGTGTGGTTTCAAATCTTCAATATTTAGTTGAGTCGATCAGAACCAACATATTGAAACTCAAGTCAAGTTACCATAAGGATTATAAAATGTCTTATATGCTTTTATTTTACACATGTTTTTGATTGAAATCGCACATTAATTGAAGGTATTTTTATGTTGATGATGCATGTATAACTAGTAGGAGCATTGAAATGAATTTGGTTGAATCGAAGTAAAATGAAACTAAATAGAGCAAAGGCGTTAATTGTGGTTTGGCGCCTAGGAGCCCATTTTTGGGCACCGAGGTGTTGTAGATGAAGGCCTTGGCGCTAGGTTCTGGGCACGTAGGCACCCAAGCTTCTCGAGCAGACAAAGAGCATAGCGCTTAAGCGCTGCAAACTGGGCGACTAACTGTTGCAGTTCAAACAGTTACTTTCTGCATGACTCCAGGAGTTATTTTATCGTTGCTGACAGTTCAGACGGGAAGTTCGACAATCTTAGGAGTAGGGAAGAAATTCCAAGTCCTGAAATTAACTCTTATTCTAGAGAGATTAAAAAGAGGAATTTGAGAGAATCTGTAAGGGGTTTATGACATCATCTTGTGTAGCATTGTGGAAAACATCATCTGGTGGATTTTGCTTCTCTTTTGAGAGGGCAAAAGCTAAGTACTGTGTGCAATCTTATTTGATTATTGTTGTAAACACATATTTGGTTAAATTGCTTGGATTGACTGGAGTTTTATTTGATGTTTATCATGTGTAGCGAATAGATTTCTTATATTTTTCTCCTGTGATAGATAGTTTAGATTTGTAGGGTTGTGAATTTTTTGAATTGATCTTTATTTTCATGTGATGAGTATATCTCTAAACTTAATTTACATTTTGTACTATAACTTGTTAAAATTCGTTGTGACCCATTAGGGCTCGAAGGTGTGGTGCCAAAATAACATAGAATATTCACATTGTGTGAATGACTATGAATGATGAGTCATACAACATTGCGACTTAGGGAGAAGTGTATCGATATAGTTTGAATTAGGAGTTTCACGGGTGACTGAAGGAAACAATTATCTAAATTTGAATCATACTCATTTGTGCACTCGACAGAGGGTAAATAAGTTTTATGCTCCTATTGTCACTACCACTTTAAGATTCTTAGTATTAACACCTATAATCTACCTAAGAAATCACAAGAGAGAAGTACCTTATCAATATTGAATTTAAGCTTTTTAATTGATATAGGCAAGTTTAACTTAGGAGTAGAAATGTACTTAGGAGTAATTGTTAGAAAAATCATATTTAAAGACCTTCCAAACTAGGACCTAAAAGTAGTAGACTAGAATCCACCCTTAGGTTGATATTACTACGAAGCAACTGCCACCTTCCTTGTGGGATCGACATTCCAGACTCAAGTAGAGCCCTATATTATGAAAATGATGCGTAGGTAACCTAACACTTAGGTGGAGACTGTGAATTAAATTAAATTATCATTAAATTGTTGGTAGTTTGATCCCGCCACTTTGGTGGAGATTGTGAATTAAATGCAAATATTCCTAAAAAAAATGCAAGTTTAGGTGTTAGATACGTAAATAAATAAGATTTGAGTGGTATGCATGTAAATGCTAAAATTTTTTAGTTTTAAAAATTATTTAAGAAGTATATTTATATAAAATACAAGTATAGGTGTTAAATATCTAAATAAATAAGATTTGAGTGCATGCAAATATTCTAAAAATACAATAAATACAAGCTTAGGTGTTAGATATGTAAATAAATAAGATTTAGGCGGTATGAATGTAAATGCTAATTTTAAAAAAAGAATTATTTAAGTGATTTATTTAGATAAAATACAAGTTTAGGTGTTAGATATGTAAATAATTAAGAATTGAGTGGTATCCAATTAAATATTCGTAAAAATATAAGACATACAAGTTTAGGTGTCAGACCTAAACATGTAAATAAATAAGATTTGAGTGGTATGCATGTAAATATTCCTAAAAATATGAAAAATAAAAGTTTAGGTGTTAAAGATGTAAATAAATAAGATTTGAGTGGTATCCAAATAAATATTCCTAAAAATCCACATAGAGGTTCTCCTAGTTACCCATAATCCCGGAAAAAAATTTGAGTGCATAAGAAGTATGCAGAGCTGCGTACGTCTGTGACCTGCAAACAAGTTACAGAGAGGATTTTGGGAGGTTATAACTATGTTATACCCTCTGTTACCTCCCTGTAACATATCTGTATATGAAAACAGAAGCGCAGAACTTACTAAAAGGTACAAGAAGGTTACAGGGAGGTTACAGGGGGTATAACGCGGTTATAACTTCCTCAAATCCTCTCTGTAACATGTTTGTAGGTTACAGACGTACACAACTCTGTGTACGTCTTATGTACGCAAATTTTTTCCCCATAATCCCACATTCACATAGGTAATTTGCCTTTAGAAATTCTTTATATCACTATAAAATGAAGTCTTAACTTTTAATATTCATTGAAAAAAATTCTCTGTCTCAAATTTTAAAATCCTTGGTAATAGATTTTTCAAAAAAATATAATAATAAATATAAAAATGTTTCATTTGAACCGTGCCAGGTTGGATGGTTTTTTGGTTGAATCACGATTCAGTTTAGTTTTGACTAGTTTGCCATATAAACGGTTTTTAATGTGCTCAAAAGCGAACCATCGGCTGGTTCGGCCTGGTTTCTTAAACCTTCATGGAAATAATCTTTCTGGAAAATTTACACATGTATACATTCTTAATTATTTACATATCTAACAAATAAACTTTAATAATTAAAAAAATTTGTATATAGAAAATACAATTTTTATTTATTTGGAGTTATTTTAATTTTCCTTATTTGACTGGAAAACGTAGTTGACTAAGGGTCATTTTGAGGAAGCTACAGCTGCGCTGCCCTAAGAAACTGCTGTGGAGAAGTTGTTGCGGGGAAGCTGACTGTCTATTTGTTACAACTGTGTGAAAATAACTTTGGAACAGTTGCTTCTGAAAAAATGATAAATCTGTCCTTGTTTAGTAAACTGTGACAGCAACATATTTGATACTTCAGAAGAAGAAATTTATTTCAAAATATAACAAAAGTTCAAATACACAACTCAATTAACAGTGAGTACCATAAGTGCGAAAGAAAAAAAAACTAATAAAAGTACATGTAAAATAATGATAATATTACTTTTAACATGAAGACCAAATTCCATAAACCATGAAAACAAAACAATTTAAGTAGCCAAACAGTTCATACAAAAATAAACAATTATATAGATGTTCCAAAAAAATAAAAGACAACTGCATAAAAATAATAAGTCCAATGCAAACAAAACAACAAGCATCATTTTAACATAAATGACCAGTTTATGTTTCCATCAATCATTCTCGGTCTTTGAAACAACTTTGATTAAGAGTGGAGAGAAGAGAACAAAATATCCAAGTGATGAGAAACTAAAACAAATAATATGATGAATTTTCTTTTCATTTTGATTGGGAGTTCTATGAGAGAAAAGAACACTATTCATCCAATTCCTGATTCAGAATTGAAAGAAAACAGAGTAGATTTGTGAGAGAAGTAAGACAACTTTGAATCACATGGCTTCCATTTATATCCTTGATAAGTTTGACAAAAGTAGGAATGAGAGCTTTAATAAACAAATTGGCTTATAAGTTTCTGCACCACCCTTGTCCTACAAAAATTAATAAGAACTCCACTTAAATTCCAAATAAATTGATATAAACACAATAAGAGAACCAGACATTTAATATTTGATATTTCAGTGCATAACTACAATAAGGCGAAAGAGTTACCCATGAGTGTTTATAGCGATTCTAACCAACACATAGGATATTGTGAAATTTAGGGCGAAGAAAAATAATAATCGATACAAAACCAGAAGAAGAACACAGAGATTTAACGAGGTCCAAATAAGGAAGAGATCTTCAGTAGCCACCATAGACAGTGGTACAAAAAAATTGATAATTTCATGCACAGTGCAGGGTACAACAGATGTCAGGCAAATCACTGTTGTTATGTCAGGTATTTTGACAATTTATATATCATCCTACTGTTGTATTTGGATGATATGCTTATTGCAGGTGCTAGTATTGAGGAGATCAATAATCTGAAGGAGCAGATGTCAAAGCACTTTGCAATGAAGGATTTGAGAACGACAAATTCACTATTTCAGAGGAGTTACATGCCCATAGGGTTACACATTTATTTATAGATAAAACCCACAGATAAATTTACAAACAGGCCCTTGCTCCCCCCAACCCACTAATCCAAGAGACACACCTCTTCATTCTAGGAGACACACCTCTCCAAATCCAATAAACTCCAAATTCCTGGTATATGAGCCAAACCTAACAATTCTCCACCTTAGCAATGTGAATATCCAGCCCCGTAGGAGAAATACATCATGGAGTTTCTTACACCGAAGTGGGTTGGGCAATCATGCCAACTAGCAACTGCAAACATTCAACAAGTTCAAGTAACACAAGAACACGTTGAAAATACCTGGCTTAGTTAACTCTTCTGCTGCATTTTCATCATATGATCCGACAGAGTGAACTTCACCTACAATTGTACTCCCCAATAGTTTATAGATATTACCATCAAGTTGCATAACTTGCAATGCCTTCAAAATTCCTTGTTGTGCCAACAAATCTATCACTCTTGTTTTCCACAATCTGAAGTTCCTTGTTTCATCGAACTTCATTGTTTTGAATTTTGCACCAAACATTGTCATTTGAAATTAATCTTACAGTGAACTTTTTCAGCCTTGTATTGAAACAAAACACACCACAAATAAATTCAAATAAACTTGAAATTTCTTTTGTCAATTGCAGCAATTTTCCCGCAGTTTCCTGTGATTCATGAATCAAAATTTTCACACGAAACACCTTTCCTATTCGCACAAAACAAAAATTTGGCCGAAATACTGCGAACACCAGCCGAACTCCACCTGTCACAATTTCTTCGGCAACTAACCTGCAAACAATCCACGAAATTTGTGAACTCCACCTTTCACAATTTCTTCTGCGATAAACTTGCGAACTCCGAGGTCGAGCACCACCTGTCACAACTGCACCTGTCGCAACACCAGCAGATTCTTTGCGAACTCCTGCTTTACCATCTGCAAACACCCGGCGAACTGCTCTGTGAACTGTTGTGATGCTTAGCAAAGCCCTTCGCCGGCACTTTCCTAGGTCGTCCTGAGCCGCCGACCCGCGTCGTACCTTTGCGTGAATGCCTCTACGAAAAGTCTGCCTCAGACCTCTTCTCGCTGAAATCATTTGATTCCTATGAAACTGACGAACCCCACTTGACTACCTCTTCTCCTCGTCGTTGCAGTCCTCTCAAAGTTTGTTCCTTTGGTCCACTAAAGAATTCGCTCTCAGGAAATCTGAGAATTTCCTCCCTTAGGACTCCAGCAAAGGAAAGATCCAAAGGGAATATTCTCCTGGTGAAAATCAAAAGATTCCTTCTCTTCCTTGTTGTAATTCGCAACCGACCACCTAGAAGGAGAACTGCTCGCGAACGCCTCGTTGAAACCGACCATAAGGAGTGATTCACAATCGAGCAATCTACAACTGCCCGCCTGGAAGGAGTGATTCTTCCTCCTCTGCTGCGAACTCTCACGGATGTCGAACCCCTGTAGCAGAACCTACTTCATGCCTTTCTGATAGAACCTATGTCGGCACAACCTCCCGTGAAAAACCTCCTGTCGCGTTCCAAATCTGCGCGCGCGAACTCCGTTTTGCCGATCTCACTAACGCCTATTTGAATTTTCTGTACACAACTCTTCCTCCACCGAATTGTTGAACTTCATCTTCCTCGAACTGCCGCAAAACCGTCCGAAACAACTTTTCTTCTTTCTTCCTACATCGATCTCCTTCACCCTAAAACCTGGAGCTCTGATACTAATTGTTGTGGTATATAAAAATAAAATAGAACGATCAACGACAAAGTGAAAAAATAGAACGAGAAAAATTCACACCAAAAGAACACATAGCTTTACGTGATTCGGCAAATTGCCTACATCCACGGGGGCAGAGCGACAAATTCACTATTTCAAAGGAGCTACATACCCATAGAGTTACACATCTATTTATAGATAAAACCCACAGATAAATTTACAAATACACCCTCACTCCCCCCAACCCACTAATCCAAGAGACACACATCTTCATTCCAGGACACGTCTCTCCAAATCCAAGAAACTTCAAATTCCTGGTATATGAGTCATACCTAACATAGGGGTCTTCTGTAAGTATTTGAACAATCCTTATCCTTTGTTGATCATTGCAGATGCTAATTATCTTCTGCATGAGATAGTTCCCAAAAGGGTTCGGAGATTAATCTGATCACATGACCGATGATCCCATTAAAAATGGTGGTGATTTCATAAGCATTCCCTTCATTAATCTTTTGATAAAGAAGACGATAGCCATTCTGGCCTTCAACAAGATGATTAATGTGCACGATAAAGTTTTGACCGCGAATAGGCTTGGCTCTATTGCCGGGCTTCAGAATCTCATTGTCGAGCTTCAAAATCTCCTTTTCGCACTCCCATCCCTAAGCGTCATTTTCTTCTACTATCTCGCTCGCTCCTCTCTCCGGAATCGAAGAAGACGGGGTAAAACACTAGCATGGCGGGTCGCAGGGTTGAACCCGCGGCCCATGTTTAATAAAAAAATGCGGGATGCCGCCACCGGAATCCATCTCAAATGGGCAAATTTTTGCGGCCCGAACCCACAACGGGGAATAGAAGCGCTTCTCGGAGGAGCTTAAGGCTCTGTTTGGCGCAGCTGCAGCTTCGCTGTCCCAGGAAACTGCTTTGAAAAAGTTGTTGCGATTAAACTGATTGCATGTTTAGGGCAGCTGTGTGAAAACAACTGTGATGTAGTTGTTTCTGTAAAAATGATCATTCTATCCCTATTTTGTGATGTGTGCGTAACAAACTGTGATAGTCATAAATTTAAAACTTTTAAAGCAAAAACTAAAATTGTTTGTGCTCAGTGATATGAATGATTTGGTTGTTATAAATGTAAAAACTAAAATTTAGCCGTTAGACAAGTAAATAGTTATATGCTAACAACACTCAACTAATCAATTCAGTATATTCAATCGAACATTAGAAGTTGTCAACATAATAAAATGATAAACTTTTTCTCAGAATAAAAAAAATTAAAAATAGAAATGATCAAAATAATAAAATGATTGCACGTCACCTATATATGTAACTCCACTAAAAATTTTTCTAAGCTCCAAAACTTCCAATGTTTAGCCACCAGCCCACTATACATAAATTTGAAAGACGCATATGTACCTCTTAAAATTGGCTTCTAAGTTCAATCATTCAATCATCACTACAATTACATAACATCCTATAAATATTGTTGACAAAAATACTTCATCAATTACTCCACATCCTTTTCGATAATTTTGAATTCATTAGAAAGATATCTCAATTGTTCGATTCAAATATCTTAAAATCTCCAAAAGAATTGTTCTATTCAAATATCTCCTAATCTCCAAAAGTTAAAAGATATCTCTTTAATCCAAAGCATTTATGTTTGTATAAACATTGCATGATTCTTTTCCCAATAAATTCTCATTTGCAAAATCCACAGAATGTCATCTCAAAACTCAATTATCTTCACTCTAAATGCACTTAATTCAATCAAAGCCCATATACCACTTTTCGTTGCCATCTTCCGATGGTTTTTTTTTCCTTCCTCACTACCAAGCAATTTATATAAAAATCAAAAGAGGCAATGCTCAATTACTGAGGAAGTTTCTTACTCATTCTTAAAACCCTAGCTTTCTTCTACCATCACACTAAGGGTCTGTTTGGGGCAGCTTATAAGTGCGACGGCGTTTTCAAAACATCTTCGTACCGTTTGGGTTTTTACACTAAACACAGGCAACGGGTTCGGGTTGCCCCCTGCGGCCGGCCCGCGGGGCGCGTTTCAGGATAAGCAGCTTATCCTGAAACGAAAAAGCTGCCACAAACGGGCCCTAAAGGAAGATAAAGCAAGCTCAGAGCAAACATGTATCAAGGATTTCGGATCTTCCGCAAGAATTCAAAACAAGGCCGCATGGGAGAAGAAGAAGAAAGGTACCCAAGGAGAAGATTTCGCGCCTGTAATTGGGGATCACGCTCGAAGACATCTCTCAAGCCCCCCGTTCGCAGCGAGCGTTCGCGAGACACTATTGCGGGGGTAATATGTAATATCAGCGGCGCGAACGCGGGGTCGGCCCGCGTTTCAGGATGAGCTGTTTATCCTGAAACGCGTCCCGTGGGCCGGCAGGGTCGACCCGCGGCATGCGTTTAGTGTACAAACTCAAACACAGTTTCAGATAAGCTGGCGAAACGCGCGAACCAAAAGGTACGACGGCGTTTTGAAAACGCCGCCCGCACTTATAAGCTGCCCCAAACAGACTCTAAGTTATGTACGCATTAGCTTTTTAAAATTTAAAATAATAGTATTTTTGAAGTAACATAAAAAAATTGGGTGGTATGCATGTAAAAATTAAATTTTGGTGTTAGATATGAATGAAAATAAATAAGAATTGGGGGGTATTATGTAAATGCTCCATTTTTTTCGTACATTTGAAACAAAATAAAAGTTTAGTCTTTCTACAAGAATAGTATTGCATGGCTGCAATAGTTGTAAAATATCTTTTCAATGATAATTTTTTTGTTTTAAAAATAGAAAAATTTATATAAATTCCACTCAATTCTTATGTATATATATATCTAGCAACTAAAAGTCAAGTTTTAGATAAGAAAAGAAATATATTTTACTTTTGATGAGTTAAATTGCTTGTATTTTGGAGGTAATATGAAAGAATTGTGTTACATAAATGTAAAAAAGTAAACTTTAGGTGTTAGCTATGCAAACATATAGTTTCTGCATGCCCCTAAAATTTATTATGGAAATATGAAAAAATGTCTAATTGTTAATATTAGTCAAATATGTACATTTCCCTAAATATCCAAGTTTGAGTATTACATATGTAAATACATAGGAATGTGTGACAAATGTGTGAATCTTCCAAAGAAAATTTATTCCCACACCTTTGATTTAAGGTCTTTTTGGGACAGCTGTAACTTATTAATACGTGGTTGTTGACCTCACTTTTGGTTGAGGTCTAGAAACTTTTTTAGTAGCCTAGGTCTAGCCATAAGACTTTCCTATTGACTAGTCTTAGAAAACTAGAAAAGGTACCCTCACCATTAGAAACTCAAAACTTTTTTCTTTACTCAACTTGAAGTTCCACATATTGGTCCTAACCTCTAATACTTAGTAGGTAAGATCATTATGAGGAAACTCAAGGAGAGTTCCTATATGACTACTTGGCCTTAGGATTGACCCTAGGTGTTGATTTGGAGCTAAGGTACACTATACCCTTACCACATCTTCACAATACCCTCACAATACCTTGGCTAAGATCAATACATGAGAGCTCAAAATAGAGATTTCATTGATCCGTGGTTCATTTAGAATGGATATTTATCCAATTCTACTTGAAATGCTCCTCTTGGGTCTTTTGCCCCTAGACACCTCCAAATTACCTAGCTGTCATTGGGACCCAAATTTGGCCAAAATTCCCAAATTTTTGCCAAAATACCTAAAATTGATCAAAACTTATTCCAAACACTTTGAATATATCCAAATTTGCCAAAATTGACAAAAATGACAAAATTACCAAAATGCCCGTCCATGACCCAAAAATCCAAAAATTCAAAAAATTCCTAAAAAATCCCAATAAATCCAAAATATTCTCAATTTCATTTTGTCCAACTACACCATGGTCCAATTTGGTCAATTTTACCATCTTTGACCAAAACCCCAATTAGCCCCAATATTGGCTAACACCTCAAATCTCAACAATTGAATGCCTTAAACTTCAAATTGGCATCCAATTTTTGTTGAAATCCTTTATAAGGTCATTTATGACCAAACACAACAATAAATTTGAGCTTAGCCCAAAGCTAGCTCAAGTTTGACCCAAATTTGACCCTTAA
>NW_018164523.1:331033-331629 GCF_001263595.1 Phalaenopsis equestris
TAGCCCAAGTTTGACCCAAGTTTAGCCCTACATGCTTAATTTAGGTCTAAATCCAAACCCATCAAAACCCATTCAAATTGATCACCAAATCAACTTCAAAACAATTTTCTTCCTTCATGAAAATTGTTCATTATGATGTTTTGCACCAACAAAACAATTAATTTGAGCTTAGCCCTACATGCCTTAAACCTCAAATTGACATCCATTTTTTGTTGAAAATCCTTTATAAGGTCATTTGTGACCAAACCCAACAATAAATTTGAGCGTAGCCCAAAGCTAGCTCAAGTTTGACCCAAGTTTAGCCCTACATGCCTAATTTGGGTCTAAAACCAAAACCCATCAAAATCCATCCAAATTGACCACCAAATCAACTTCAAAACAATTTTTATCCTTCATGAAAATTGTTCATTATGATGTTTTACACCAACCAAAACAATCAATTTGGACTTAGCCCATGGCTAGCCCAAGTTTTACCCAAACTTAGCCCAACATGCTTAAAATGGGTCAAAAATAAAAAATCCACCAAATTGATTAACCAATTGACCTCAAAATGACTTTCACCCTTCATGAAAGTTGTTCCTCATGGTCTCTAACAC
>NW_018164523.1:337403-346232 GCF_001263595.1 Phalaenopsis equestris
AGGTAAAACGCTCTTTCATCTAAACTATGAAAATTATGGGGTCATTTTGACTTCATCTTTTTCAAAATTAAAATTTTTAAAATGTCCTTCCGAAGCGGACAACGGGATTTCAATTCCGATGACCGACAGCTTCTTACGGGCAAACCCCACACCAAAAAATAGTGCCGACAGTGGTTAAGCAACAGTTGCACCAGAAAGCTGCTGCTCAGAAGCTGTTGCGGATAAGCTGACAGACTGTTTGTTTATTATCGTTTGAAAATAGCAGCATCACAGCCGTTTCTGGATAAATGACAATTTTGATCCTATAAGTAATGTTGTTTGCAACAGAACATTTATAACTATATATTTGAAATTTCAGAAGCAAAAATTCACTTCAAAATAATGTAAAAAATAAGATATATAACCTACTTAACAGTGGGTATCATAAATATTAAAATAAAGAACTCTTCAACCCAAATCCACTTCAGCACATGAACTTCTCACCATAGCACAACCAGAGACACCACAGCACGACCCCACAACCCACATCCACTACACCACAACACATGCACTCTTCACCATAAGACAACCAGAGCGACCACAACACAACCCCACAACCCACACCTCCACACAACACAACCAAAGCCACCACAACACAACCCCATAACCCATAACCACCACACCACAACCCAGAACACAAACACACCTCACCACAACACAACCCCACATCCCACAACCACCACACCACAACTCACATCCACCACACCACAACCCATAACACATGCACTTCTCACCACATCACAACCAGAGACACCACAACACAACCCCACCAACCCACATCCCAACCCACAACCTACAATTACTATATCACAACACACAACCATCACACTACAACCCAAAACATGTGCACTCCTCACCATAACACAACTAGAGCCACCACAACACAACCCCATAACTCAAAACCACCACACCACAACCCACAATCACCACACCATAACCCACATCACAAGCACACCTCAGCACAACATAAATAGAGCCACCACAGCTCCACCCCACAACCCACAACCCACAAACACCACAACACATGCACTCCTCATCACAACACAATCAGAGCCACCACAACACAATCCCACAACCCATAGTCACCACACCACAACCCTCAGCCACCCCATAACAACCCAAAGCACAAGCACACTTCACCACATCACAACCAGAGACACCACAACACAACTACACAACCAACAACCACCACACCAAATCCACAACATATGCACTCCTTACCACAACAAAACCAGAGCCACCACAACACAATCATATAACCCACAACCATCACAGCACAACCAATTACCAACACACCACAACCCACACCACATACACTCCTCACCACAACATAACCAGAGCCACCACAACACAACCCCATAACCCACAACGATCATACCACAACCCACAACCACCACACCACAAGCCACAAGTTTACAACCACCCAACCCACAACCACCACAACACAAACACTCATCACCAGAACACAACCAGAAAAACCACACCATAATCCCACAACACAAGCACTCCTCACCATAATACAACCAGGCCACCATAGCATAATCCCACAACCACCACACTACAACCCACGTCCACCGCACCACAACTCACAACACAAGTTGTCCTCACGAAAGCACAACCATAACACAAGTACTCTTGACCACAACACAACCATATTCACCACATCACCACCCAATTCATAGTAAAAGCCATCACCCCATCATCAGTAAAGAAAAGCCACCACCAATGTAAAATCAAATGAATTTCAAAAACAAAAAATTGCATAAATTGCAAAATCCAACAACAGTGAACAATCATACAAAAATCAATGACCGAATAGAGCTCCAAAAATCATCGCAAAATCATAAAGATAGAGATTAGTGGTAGAGAATACCGTGGACTGAGGGAGAGCAAATAAACTAAGCAAAAATGAAGAACAGAGGGTATAGAGAGAGTAAAGTAACCACCAACATAACAGAAAAATCCTTGCTAATAGAACCACAGGTCGGAGACGAGGAAGGGAGCAGAGATCTTACCTCTAGGGCTTTGCGAGGGACTGCGAGAGTCGAGGGAGAAGAAGCTCGAACCCGAGAGAGGGGAGGGAGGGGGTAGGGTAGTAGAAACTCTTTGATAAGTTAATAAGAAATGCAAGCCGCAAGGTCAAACCCGCAGCCCGCGTTTCGTCTAATTTGTTTTAAAATGCTACCGCCCCGTCATTTTCAAACGGCGAAAAAAAAACTTTTTGAAATTTTTTTTTAAACAACATTTTTGTAAATTCTCCTGAATTTTTTTTAGCAAGTGGCCACACAAATGATGACCACAAATTTTTTAATTTTTTTTAAATGTCAAATTTTTTTAATATTATTTTATAAATTTAGCCAATCCTAGACTGCTCCATTAGACATCCAAGAACAAATTTTTTGATCACATGATGTTTTAGAGACATTTATTTAAGTGCCTTTACAATATTAGAATTACATGATCGCGCTCTCTATATGTCTATAAACTTGCCAGATCTGAAACCCATTTATCCCTCAAACTAATCAAATAATAAAAATTCATCAATGAAATATGAATATCTGTACAATAAAATCTCAAACTAGTACTAAACGTGATCTGTTCATATTGAAAAGAGCACAAATAAAACATTTGAAATTAAATTAAAATTTCCTGATGAAAAGACATTAACTCTAATCATTAAAAATCTGAATTCGTTCCAATTTGCAAAGTTTTATTCCAACGATAATGACAGGACGAAGACCACGACGACGTTGCGGTGACGAAGGATGTGTACTGCGACGGCTTCACGACAATTGTAGCCATAGCGAAGCAGCTTTCCTATTAAATAAAGGGCCTGGCGAAGACAGTACCAGTCTACGGGATCAGTGAGGCAAGGATGATCACAACATCAATAACAAAACTGTTAAATCACTTGTTTATTTATATATAAAACATTAAATTTAAGTTATATATATATAAACGAAGGATAGGCAGAGGCTATTACATGAGCGCCCGGCCATCTCTAATATGCGTAACCCATTCGAGGACCAACCTCCTTAAGGCATTACTCGTCAGGAGTATATTCGAACTCCGGACTTGAGGGGCCTTACAACTGACATCATACCAGTAGGTCTGAGATACACAACACAAATTTACAACATTATATTTATAAATGATCTATTTAATTAAAAAAAATTATAAAAATTAATTTTATAAAAATACACATTTTAGATGTTATAATAAAATTTGACTTTATTTTACTAGTCATAGTGAAGTAATTAAAATTTGAGGCTGCTTGGCCTGACAAAATTTAGCTTACATATTGTTATATAAAATTATAAAAGTTTAAAACACAATGTTATTATGATTTTAAATTAAATCATACACAATATTTAATGAATTTAAGAGTCTTGCATTTCTCTCAAAATTTTAAAATTCTGATATAAATAATCAAGTCAATCTGAGCACAAAATTTGTAAATAATTAGTCATTTTAAAAATAAAACTAAATATATTTAGCTTAAAAAATCAACAGAGAACAAATGTGCAGATCAACCACAGTTAACATTCTAGGTCGATTTAGAGACGGTGGGAAGATCGGAGAAAACCTCCGCCCAGATCTCGGAGAAAGCGAGGAGGATTACATCGTGGTGTCTCGGCGAATTGACGGATAGAAATCGCTGGAGAAGCTCACGGAGCTCTACCATACCGACGATCTCCTTCTCCACGATCATCTGCAGCATCGAAATCCTGAAATCTCGTAAAGGGTTCTCCGTCTCCTTCACGATCGCGACACTATCCTCTACTTTCCCCATACTGCTCCTCCTGTGCCGCCGATACTTCCATAGTTCCTCCTCTCCCGTCTCAGCCGGCATCTGGCGACCACCACCCCACGCCTTCACGCTCTGCTCCAGTTCTTTGAGCTCCCAAAGCAGGGCGCGTAAGCTTGTGGTGTGCTTGCTGCCGTCGTCATGAACCCGCATCCTTTCAGCCAAGGACAACGAGACGGAGGTCCGCGTGTCGCCGGAGGAAGAAGATACATACCTCGGCGGTCGCAAAATATCTGGTGATATCTCGGATGAACCGGAAGTTGATGCAGAAATCGACACTGATTTCGCATCTCGGCATCTGCAAGAGAATGAGAAAAGCGATCCCGATCCGCTTTTTTTTCTCGCATTGGTGGCAGGCATCGTGCTCTGATCCGCTTGGTGACATTGTTTTGTTTATGGTTCTTTTATAAAGGGATGGAGCCTACACACACACACGAGTTGTTCCCTGTTGATAGCACAAGGCGGAGCCCGTGTTCACCTCACATGGTCATGACTTTGTGGAGTCAAATGGGAATGGAGTGCTAAATAATATCAGAATATTTTAATGTTATTTGATTTGTGTAAAATTAAAGTATAATTTTGTATTTTTTATTTGATTTTAAAAAATATAAATATGTTGTAAATTAAATTAGTTAATGTTAATGATAGTGGCCAACAGTCGACTTGATATCATATGTAAAGTTAGAACATATGACCCCGCTCTATCATTATGAAGTTTATAATACAGTATGTTCGTGACCTCTATTATAATAAATCTCGTAATATTGTATCAATATTAGTTCAATGACAGATAGTTGTGTTTTTATGATAGAGGCTTCTCGTTCTAACATTCATATATTATAGAATGAATCGTACAACTAAGGATGTTGTAAACATACAATAGTAGGCATTAAAGAACTATCATTGAAGGATCACATGCATAGGTTGGAGAAAAGTTCAGCCCAATTATTGAATTTTTGAAAAAGTTTGGCTAATAGAAAGAATAGCATCATAATATGATGAAGAAACATCCATAAAATTAATAGTACAAGGTTGATCAAATTAAGGTTCATTCAAGCTTTTGTAAGTTTCATGCTGATGTTTCTCTTTTGATATAATATAATATAAAAATTCTTGAAATTTTTAGTTTAAATCACCCTTCTTTTGATGCTCAACTAACTCAAAACTCTTCAATTAAGTTGGTGGACTTGACTTGGCCTCACCTTATTGATACCCATTAGGATATCATTCAAGACCGTGGATACACTCCTTTGTTAGGTTTCCTACAACTTCAAGGGACAAGATCATATTTATTTTTCTTTTATCTCTAGAAGGAAAATTCATTGCTTGTTAGAGAATCATGAAATATAAATTTGATCTTCTAAGTATCAATCAAAATAAGAGAGAAATTTTGAAAGGTTAAATGAGATGTTTTTCTTAAAGGTATTCATCTTAAACTTTTTTCTTCTCATTAATATTGAAGAATAATTGCTTTATTTTTTTACCTTATTTATAGAATGCATGCATAAATTATTGTTGATGAGGCTACCAATATACATCAAAAGTAGTTCTAATAATCATATATCAAGAAAATAATGCTAAAAAAATGATGCCTATTAATACTGTTAAGGAAATCAAGAAAAATGAAGAAACCAAGGTCTTTCTTCTTAACTTTCCTAGAAAAAATACATTAATATACACCTAATCTTTCTTCTTATACTAAATTTGATCTCTTCGGCCTAATATTTCAAGCTAATGGAGCTTATTATCTTAGATATCATGAAACTGCTAAAAAAATAAAAAAAAATAGTGTATATGTGATTAAGACAAAACTTTGAGCAAAGATTAGGGTTCAAATTTTATTAAATTTGCTCATCAAGAAGAAGAAATATTAGAGTATAGAATTATTTATAGTGATTTTGAGCTTATGATAAAGGTATAATGCTATTGGTGATTATGAGGAAGCTAGTCATTAACTGATAAGTCCAAAGATGATATTAATAATGAAATTTTAAATTCAACATTTAGTTTGTCATCCAAGGAATCAATAAAGCATAGGAGTACATAATTAAAATTTTTTTCTTTTATTTTTAAACATCATTTATTTAATTATGTACCCTATTTTAAAAATTTAGTAGATTAGAATGTATGTATATATATATATATATATATATGTGTGTGTGTGTGTGTGTGTGTGTGTGTGTGTGTGTGTGTGTGTGTGTGTGTGTCATCAAGCAGAGGTATTGACTTCCATCAAAGATAGATCATTAACATTTGCAAGAGGAAGAAGAAAACTAATTCTTATCTTAGCTACCATACAAGCATTAGTGTTACTATCACCAATATGAACTCTACATCCTTATTAGTACAACATACTACTCTGTCCGCATAGTCACCATCCTACTACTCTGCATCTCCTACCAAGACTACACCATTAAACTCTTATCGGGTCCATCATACAACACCAACACCATGCCACCAAGTCAGCTAGGTCCTTCCACTCTTACTGTTGTTGATGCACAAGATATTATGTGACACATTTACATCAAGCATGGTGGGAGATACATAAGTAATATTCCCCCTTAACTTACATTTTTTTATTTGAAGAAATAATTACTAGTTTTTTTTACTGTTTATCATTTTAGAATTTTTATTCAAAAGATCAATGATATATTTAAGAGCAAATATGATGCACCACATTTATCTTGGAAAAAGATTTCAATAGAAGTGTGTAACTTATGTTTCAAAGATTTTGAGGTAATAACTAAACAATATTAACTTAAAACAATTCATGGTATTCTACAACTAATTCATCTAACTGATATGTTTTGTGATAAAAAAATTGGTGGTTATCAAAGCATAATCAACAAATCATAAAGAAATATGAAATTAATGGCACTACTCACTTGCATGATTTGTTTACCGACTTATGCAAGTAGGGGCGAAGGTCCTTTTGGTTAAGACATGTAGAATCAATGCATCCTTTGATTATGTTGTCAAAATGACCAAACCATGCAAAATTGGGCATCATATTATGGGGGCATGGGTAGCTTTCCACATGTTAGATATTCAGTTTTATATACCGAGTATAAGAAGAGACCAATAAGGTGTACTTGTTGTATATTAACAAAATGTGTAAGTATTCCTCACTAACTCATAAATATTTTAACATTAATTTTTTGCTTGGAAGAAGGTCCACTACACTCGTGTTTCATAATAGAACACAATAACATCAAGTAAACCAATGGTGAGTCCACACCAAGTATGTAAGAAAAATATTTATTTTTATTTTTTTTAACTCATTTGTAATTGTACTTTGTCTTTGATCATAATTCAATTTATTCGAGGATGAACACCTGAGCTTGAAGGATGTTCGAAGCCAAATTTCAATAGGAGATCAAATTTTGAGTAGCCATTCCGAGCATTCAAAGATCAACATTTAAAGGGAAGTCACTGGAGGAAAGAAAAAAGGAACCATATACGGCTTAAGATTGTAGGGTCTAGCGTACGATGTAGGATATTGTTTCTCTACTGAAAACTCCACTTCAATTGATGATCTAGTTAATAGAAGTGCCACAGCCTTTGCTCAAGACATCAAAATTTGAATGTCTGCTAAGATAGAAGCTCAACTTGTTGATATGGAAGCAAACATGGAGTAGATGAGATGTATCATACATCAGGGGAGTGAATGAGGAAACAGAGGAGGATTTCTTTTTAAAACAACTATTTCTATTTTCATTTGATAATTCTATGTAGTAATGCTATTTTTTTGGAAACATGTACTATAAAGTTTTTGGGTGTATCTTTTATTGTGTCGATACCTGATTATATTTCAAGTGATTATCTTTTTTATGTTGCCATAGCTTGATACTACACAACTGTTAGGTGTGCTCAGCGTTGTTGGCATGTTTTGTAATTTCATTATGAATGGAGAAATAACATCATTATAAGTGTAGAAATAACATTGTGTGTGTGCGTGTGCGTGTGCGTGCGTGTGCGTGCGTGTGTGTGTGTGTGTGTGTGTGTGTGTGTGTGTGTGTGTGTGTGTGTGTGTGTGTGTGTGTGTGTGTGTGTGTGTGTGTGTGTGTGTGTGTGTGTGTGTGTGTGTGTGTGTGTGTATAAACACACAATGTGAGGTTACGAGTTTCATTATATATATAAAACAACTAATTTGTCTTTGGCTTCTGAGCTAGCTGCGAGATTATATATATATGTGTGTGGATGGATATATATGTCTCAAGTCTTGATCTGTTGGTGGCGGGGTCACTATAAGTCCCCTTAGGTCAAGAGCTCGTTCCCACCGTTACGAGGGGGCTCAGAATTTCTGCTGCAAGTATCGATACACAAACCAACAACAAAATATCAGCCAATTTTTTTTTTTTCTATTGATTTAACCGGCGGATATTTCAGCCAAGCTGTAAACAAGGTGATATTTCAGCCAAACTGTTTAATAGGAATTACCAGCCATGAGAGAGTCCTTTTTATAACACTATTCCATATAACCATAAATGTAATAAATGTAAACATTATGAAAGCTTCATTAAAACCTTTTCCAATAAAATTTTTGTTACATGAAAATCTATAACTTCATGATCTTTTAATTTATATACATTTAATTAACTATTGTTTATAAAACTTATTTTTCGATAAATGTGAACCCAAATGATAATATGTACTCGTAACCTCACAGTGAGAAAATTCACCCAAAACTATTATGTCACAAATAAATGCACAAACTATTCTTTATAGCTGTTTTTTATTGTCAGACAGTCCATATGATCAAACTTGCACAAAAATTTTGCTCTTTCCTATATTCATGGTTGATTTCCATGGCTCTATCTGAATTAGGGCTGCAAAAACGGCTCGTTGTTCGCGAGCAGCTCTTGTTCGGCTCGTTAATTTCGTTCGATAAGTTAACGAGCCGAACACGAACTAAGATGCGTTCGTTCGTGTTCGGCTCGTTTTGGCTCGAAATACTACTTAGCAAGTTTATATATATATAT
>NW_018164523.1:346435-355033 GCF_001263595.1 Phalaenopsis equestris
GTTAAGCAAACGAGTCGAACACAAACACACTTTTTGAGCTCGAAATATAAACGAGCCGAACACGAGCGAGCCTTCTGCTCGTTTACACCCCTAATCTGAATTCTAGAAATTTAAGTGAAAAGTATGTCAAGAATGATTACAAATTTTAAATCAATAGTTATAAATCCTAAATTTAAACATAGCTTACATATATGAAAAAAAAAAAAAAAACACGTACAACCATGCATGTAACTAAAATTGTGTTTGTGGCGAAATTCATGTATTATTCTTGTCTTATTCAAACGAAACTCGGATCTATTTTTCTTGCAAATAAAAGAGGACCGGGCAATTTATACATATGTCAACAAGTCTTTTTTTCAAAATATAACAAGACTTAATTTCTTGGAAAATTATCCAATTTTTGTTTAAAATAAACAAGTGAATGAAGGTCTAATTTGGCTTCTGAGCTACTTGGGAGATTATATATATTTCAAAATCCCTACGACACAACATAAAACAAAGTTTATGTAACTTGGCAAGAGATAAAGCAAGTTGACATTTTAAAAGCAATCAAGTAACTTGCTCTTAAGTTGCAAGTTGCTCCTTTTTAAATGTTTTGAGAATCATCATTTAAAATTGTGAAATATTAATCACTTATAAGTTACTGAAATTCTTGGAACTACAATTCAAGTTTTGATAATATTATACAAAATTTTTTTTTTATTTAAAACTATTACAATAGTTCTCTTCAATATAACAATCATTGATTTAGGGTCTACTGATAAGCTGATTAAAGATAATCTGCTGATAAGATAAGTGCGGTAGCTATTACAAATTTTTTTTTTTTTTTTTTGAAAAGCCAAACTGCAGTTAGAAAGCTGCAGCCGCACCTAGATAGGAGCGGCGTGAAAATACTGTTTTCAGCGTTTTGAAAACACATAAGCTGCCAAAACACAGTTTATCCAAACAGACCAGGTGCGTTTTCAAATCGCCACCGCACCAAATAAGTTGCCCCAAACGGGTCCTTAATTGTCATTTAAGTGACCGCAAAAATGACACCCTATTATCTTCTTGACAAAGCATGCATTTTTAATTATTATTGCAACAATTTGTATAAGCATAAGAGCTTCACCAGTAGGCTAAGGATAATCATAGAACTTTTGGGCTTATAATATTTTTATACAAGCTCGTTAATCCATTTAACTTAAAAAACATGTCACTTGATTCTATATTAATAATTAATTTCCCAAGTTGATCTTTTTATAAAGCTGATTCTATATTTAAAAATTCTAAAGGATAGATAATGTTAGATGAATAAGTATTTATTTATCAAAAGCCATAAAAAAAGTTATATGATAATGCATCAATAGAAAATTCACTAATCAAGTATGAACCATGATGTAAGTATTTGAATAAAAACTCATAAAATTGATAATAAGTTAATGTGAACTTTATTATCAATAAGCTTATGGTTAAAAAAATGTTATAATGTGAAAAATCCAACAAAACCATTAGTATTTTGATTATAGTCCAAACGGGCTAAAATAAAGCTTTTGGAGCATGATTGAAAGCTTCATGATACTAGTTTAGGGACAATGCAAATTTCAAATTTTACCTTCTTACAGTCATAATAAGCATCTCAATTGGAACAATTTAATCAAATATCACTATTTTTTAATGTCATTAAAATATTTAAAAGCTCAGGAGGAAGTGTATATAATGACATGAATTATTTGATGATTTTTTTTTATTTAAATTTTTGCTAAGACGACTAAAATGAAACTAGGCAAAATAAGTAAATGAACCCTCATTCTTCATATGAAGGAGGTTTATGATTGGAGAGAGCTTAAAAAAAAGGAACAATTATAAAGCTTTACCTTGTCAATGAGTACCATCACCATCAAGTAATTGTTGTTGCCTAACATCCATAGCCATCAAATTGTTTTCTCCTTGCATCAACTTCCACTGGCAATGATTTTCATTTAACCATTATTGCTCATTATGATCAACACGAAACTCAATTAATTGCGATTCAGAGAGTAGATCTTTTAGATTAGACTTATGTTAAGAAAGACAGAGGTAGACCAAGAAAGACTTGAGCATATTATATAAAAATGAACTTAATTTATCAGAATTAAATGAAAATATGACACTCAATAGGACTCAATGGAGAAAAACTATTCATGTAGCAGACCCCACTTAGTGGGATGAAGGTTTGTTATTGTTGTTGTTGTTGTATGGTCAACAATAAAGTCTATTAATAGCAATGATCTCTTAATCATGATTGCAACCTATCATTCTTTCTGTATTGTTTACACCACATGTATAAATGACCAAGCAAAAAATGTAAAGTTTGTAATCTTATCTTTTCAAATTGAAAGAAAGATCTAATTTTTATACTATTTTTTTATATATTGGATTCTTTGAACTATGTAAGACCCTATATTTTCTTCTCTTCATTGATTTTTCACTTATACAAGTTTAAAATTTTAACTTCTCTTACTTTTTGTGCATGCTTATCTCTTTGCTATTAATACATAGAATGCTCATTTTCGATGTAATAAATTTCTAGGTCAAAACACATAGAAGTATGTATATCATTTGTACATTTGCCTCACCATAACTAATTAAAAGTTTGAATAAAATAATATAGTAACATCATTACAAATCTTATACTTCATTGTAGTGTGATACATTCTACCAGGGTGAAAGAATGTGCAGGCCATGCCTATAGTTTTAAAAATTTTCATTTCCAATCAAATATGACATTAGGAATAGTAGGTCATCCTAAAAGGTGGAAATACTAATTGGATCAAATCATGAAATAATTGTTTTACTGATCCGAGGTTCTGCATTGCTAGAAGATTTTTACTTGGCCCTAAGAACATAAAACTTGATTAATATTATATGGTGTTAGGTATCTCTAAAAGGTTAAATCCTTAAAATTAATTTTGTTTTAAGAAGGGATAACCCTTAGGATAACTCTTAATTAGAATAATAATTATGTTTATACATATCTCAAAGATTAAATTCAAGGATGTTATTTTAGATTTCTTGCAAATAGAGAAAGGGTAGGGAGCACCATAACCTAGGAAGTCTAATGGTACTCCGATCTATCTTATGGTTAGGCCTTACATTTTTTGAAGTTGAAATTAAAATTTTTGTTTGAATTGAATCATTTATTTTAATTTTTAAAGGTTAGGGCTTACTTTCTAACGAAATGAGTCAGAAACGCTTATAAGAGGACATTTCATGGAAAAGCCAAAAGAAACGACCTGGACCTTAAAGTAGGTTGAGTTCTACTAATACGAGTAGAAGGCTTGAACTAAATCTAAGAGAGAGAAAAACAAATATTTAAAGTCTTCACTCTCATTGAGGGGAAAAAATGACGATTATTCTAGACTTAGAACAATTTCTAGAGAGGGCACCATGTTAACTCCACATGAGCTTTTAAATTATGCTGTTTGTTATATGCACACAAAAATTAAAAGATTTTTGTATTGAGAGAGATGTGTTGGGACTGACAAATCTATCTGAAAGATTGAGTGACCAAGGCATATGTGCATCTAACTAGTAAAAATTATTGTATTTAATTTTTTATTATTTTATATTTTACTCGATTGAATATCTTAACTTTTGTGATTGAAGGATATGTTGGGTATGAAAACTAAGTACGTATGCATGCATCCAAATTTGATTTATGACCTATCATGCTTAAAAGGCAAACTTTCCCAATAAAGGTTATGCCATTAATCATCTCTCTTTTTTGTGTAAAGGGTTAGGTGCCTAAAATGAAGTAGAAAACCTAATTTCTTCAAATAGCTATTAATAAATTTTAGTTGATTATTTAACATAAAGTCTGCGATTATATATATATATATATATATGTTGCATATATATATATATATTCAAGCAATATTGTGAAAAATTTAGTTGAAACAGTTAAGTTATGTAGAAAAGTTAAATTTACTCTAAGATCCTTATGAATAAAACTAAGAAAATTCTATGCACACAATAGAAAAATACATATAAAAAATATGTATTTCTACTAAGAAATTAATGTAAATATGTCATAAAGTAAAAATGAAGAAAAGGGATAGGAAACAAATAATAGAAGAGATCAGTGCAGTTGAATACTGCTATACACCATAAAAAAAGAAAGTCAAGATTCAGGCCATAAATAACATGAAGTAATCATATTAATAAGGATGACACCTAACTTCTTCTCATCTCCATTTTCAAGTGGTATGTCTTTCATGGTCATTTATGTCTCATAAGAAATTAGTCAATGTGATTCATCCTGCTCGCTCATCCCACTTTCATGGACTAGAACATAGATCTATATATTATATTTTAAAATAAAAATTGGCTCAATAAAACCTACTAAAAAGGATAAGAATAAAAGGGGCAACAACAAACAAATAGGTATATGACACACACAGTGAACATAGCACCCTTGTGCACTAAGCCCCTTGTCTTACTAGGTCATGCTTATGAAGAGATAAGCATAATAAGAACATAAAAAAGTTATTAATTTAAATGTTATTTTAATTGATTCTCCATTTTATATTTATCGCATGACCTCATGTAAGATGCTTTAAGCTAAAAATAAATCTTCTTAATATCTAGTCTACATAAAATGATCATCTTAATATCTTTTCTCAACAACAAACTAGTTCAAACACAATAATTAATTAAACTAAAGCACAATAATACAATCAACCCCCCTAAGTCAAAATTAAGTAACTTAACAATTCATCTAATGTATATGTGTGCAACTAGCAAGGTGAGGCTAACTTATTCTTTATATTCATATTTTTAATATTCGAGTTTTAAATTCATTTTTTACTTATGAGTGGTTAAAGTTCAAGCGATTAATATTTTATGGGTGTATAATATGTTTTAATTTCAAAATATGTTTGGACCCCGGTTGAGAAGGGTTTCCAATGTTCATAGCTCCCTAACCCTAATAAGGTTGGCACTACATTTAGATAGTGTGGAACATAACCATTAGAGACTAAGGTAGATTTTAGTAACTTTTAAATTTCACACATTGAGTTTGATTAAGTTTTGAATTTTTAGATTTGATGTTTGAAATCTTTTTATTTTCACTTTTGGATTAAATTAAATCAAGATTAATTTACATTAATGTTTGATTAGTTTGTATTATATTTAGCCCATGTTTGCTTAAGCTTTTGGGTGAACTTAAATTGGTTTTGGTTGGATTACCAAATTTGATTAGATAACTTAGGTTTACTTATTTATTTTCTTAGGTATGACTAGTCCTATAAGTCTACATAGGCCTTCTTATAGATTAACAAAAGATACATAAGTGGTACTATGGTTAAGTTTTCAGATGCTCCAAATGGTTTAAACTTTAGGTTTTTTAAGGTTAATTAAAAAGGTTATACTTATGATAAGTATTTTCATTTAAATAATTGTTTACTTTGATTTGATTGAATGTTTATGTGTGTGTTTTAATTTGGCTGATGTTAGACTCCCTAAGATGCCCAAAAAGAATCTAAGGCCTAAGTTCAAGCGTTAAGGTGCCTTATATAATCTGAAATCTCATTTAGTTTTATTTATGTGTATATGAATCCATGAGAAGAAAAAACCAAAATAATATCAAATGATCTTATATCATCATAAGATCAGTCCATAAAGTCATAATACATGATGGAATTAATCTTTAAAATGTTGAGATTTTTTTTTTGTTTTAAAATTTCTAGGATTCAAGATTGATTTTAGTTAAATTAATTATTTCAAATTTAAATTAATTCAAATAAATCTAAAAAATAATATTTTAAATTGGAATGAAGTGCTAACCTTTATGTAAAATTTTTTACATTAATTGGAGTAGTATTAAGTGGTTTGTGTTTTATTTAAGACCTGAATAAATCATTGATTAAAAAATCCAAAAATTATTTTAATTTTAATTTTATTCAATTTTTTGATTTCATGTGGTTTGAATTTCATTAAGTTATGGTTGACTGGATTGTTTCTTGTGATTTATAAAACTTTAATGTATTTGTAGTTAAAATTTAATTAAAATTTATTCAAAATTTTATACTTAGATTAATTTCCTTAACGAATATCAAATTATTTTTCTAAAAAATGAACTCCAATTTTTGTAAATTTTACCCTAAAGTGTTGAACCACTAAAGGGATGTTTGGTAAAATTCTAGGGTTGCTTACATTTAATTTGAAAGTTTTGAATTTTTTATGATGAAGTAATTCAATTAATTCATTACAATTTCATTGAATTTCTAAAAAATTATGAAAATTTGCAGAGTGGCCAGAGATGAAGTCCAAATTTCCTTGAAAAAGGTGAAGAGATTCTGAATTCTATTATAAAACTTATAAATTTTATATGCCCTACTAAAACTTATAAATTTTCCAAGTTCTATTTGATTAAATAAAGTTCAATTCCCAAAAATGTATAGTTGGTTAAAATATTTTATTCTAATTTTTAGTGTAAGGTTACTATTACAATGGAAATAAAGTTTAATTATAATTATTCACATTTAATTAATATTGTGATTAATGCATTTCACCCTGAATATATACACATCACTAACAATCTAAATAGATCAAGCATAGGGAGTCTCTTATTTTAATGCCATTAATTAATTTGAATTAATCTGTCAAACTAAAGAAATTTGTTTAATTCATTAATTATTCCAATCAAACCACACACTTTTGTGAGTAACTAACCCTAGTTTAATGAAGAGCTTAAGTAGTTAGGATAATTAAGGTTCAACTAATTATAATTAAAGTAAGTAATTAAATAAATAGTACTTTTAGTTTTAATTTGAATAGAAGTAATTAATGAAATCCAAATTACAAATTAAATTTTCAACTCAGGGCAAAATTTATTTAGTTCAGACATGCTATTTTTATTTTCCATTTTTTTCTTAATTTTATATAACCTTTTAAAATTTTATTTTATTTTTAAATTATTTTATTTAATTAATTTTTTAAATACACAGTGAGCTAACTAAATAATACGTTGCATAGTCTCAACTATCCAACGTATGCCCCATGGTTCTCTCAAGAAAACTATTTGTTATTTTTTTGAAAAATATGCTTAGAAGAGTATCATTAGAACATTTACATACATACCACTCAATTCTTATCTATGTACACAACTAACACCTAAAATTAAAATTTTACATTCATATCACCTAAATCTTCATAATCCATAAAACAAAACCACTATATTTTTTTCGAGTAAAATGTACCTTTTCATGCATCAGAAAGGAGGTATGTATGTAAGAATTGATGTTTAGGGGTTATATATATAAATGCATAGGAATTGAGTGATATGCTTGTAAATCTTCCTTTTATTTTAGTGAAATATGGAACATAAAAATGTAACTAACTCTCAATTCATAATAACTTTGTTTTTCATTCATTTGGTTCTAGATGTTATTTTTTCAGTGATATGGTTCTAGTTTATAGGACAGGGTCATAAAGATATTTTAGCATTATGGCCTCGAGTGATTATTGCTTTCACTTTAGCCAGAGTGGTGGTGCCAATCTTGGCATCACGTAATTGGCCTTTGCTCTTCGGTCTAGTGCCATACCTCCCTCCCGTTGACAGAAAATTGGTTCTATGAGTGATTATTGTTTTCACTAAGTTAGAGTTATCTCACCACAAATTTTGGAATTTTGGAAATATGTGATTTTCCTTTAGGTCATTGATACATACTTCCATATGAGTGGCATCCTACTTTGTCTCATTCGATCATGTCTTTTGGTTGACTTCAATTATTTGAGACAAGTGGGTCTTATATCTTTATAAATGGCTGATCCAGAGACTCGCCATCCCAAACCCTTTTGTATAGGTGGTGGATCTATTTTTTTTTTACCTGTCGGTTGGGCTTATGGCATTCCTATTACGCATCAACATGACCCAATGTAAACTCATTCGCTTCTATCTTCATCTTTTATGGACTACCTGATGAGATGTGTAAGAAAGCGTTGAAGCCCTATCACTACTTAACAATGAGCATTTGCATGGTTACAATCTTTTGACTTATCTTTTCCATGTCATTTTACATTTATTGTGTCACATGCTTGTTATGCCTTTTGTTGTTTGCTAGGTGTTTTATCATCGTTGCACCCGACCTCCTTCCTAGGATGAAAGGTGAGTACCCAATACTATTTATAAGGCCCCGTGGTGCCATTCTTCTAGTTTTGGATTACATTATGGATGTGTATGGCCCATTGAATGTTAGATTAAGATTTCGTATTTGTTGTACTCACTTTCTTCGTGCCTTTGCTAAATCGATCTGCCTTTATTGCATTACTCATATCATGGTAACTTTGTTATGTCGTGCTTTTTGAGCTTAGCTTCCTATGTACTTAATTTGTAGATTGTGCATTTTTATACACTGACTGTTTTAATTTGTTCAAGTAAAATATTCATTTTCCTTCTACGAGTTTTGGTTGCATGAGTCAACACGTTAGTGGCTAGGCTCCAGCTAACCTTAGTTTGACATGTGGTTATAAATAGAAAATGAGCAGTGTCTGATGGTTTACCCAGTTAAACAATGTGAATTATTCTAACACACACACACACACACATAGATATATATATATATATATATATATATA
>NW_018164523.1:355067-386329 GCF_001263595.1 Phalaenopsis equestris
CAACAACTTTTTAGATATATATATATATATGAAGATTCCCTCTTTCGGAAAACAAATGATTAACATGCTTAGTAAACCAAATAAAATGGAAGGGAAGAACCATACCATGATTTCCTTGAATAATGTTCCAAGAGGATTAGATAGAGGCCCTTGATTTTGGTGTAGGAAAATTGGAAGAGAGAGAGGTGGTGTGATGAAGAATCAAGGGAGAGGAGATGCACGCTCATTCCAAATGGTAAGACCTCCATTTTAATAGTGAGGAGATGAGGAGTTACGAAACCATATGAGAATGAGAGTCAAGTCTAGGAGTAGGAGTTGGTGGAGGTTTGAGATAAAGCAGGAAGAGAGAGGATTCAATTGATAGGCACATAGGTGCAATTTATGGTGGTGCCAAGGTGCTTTCCTCTTGGTTGGGGAGGTGCCAAGGTATTAGCATCTTGATAAGAATTTGCTTAGAGGCTGCGTAGTGTTGTAGCTATGCCACAATAGCATAGAGCGACATAACTACACCACATTGACATAGCTACACTAATATAGAGATATATTTACCTAGTCTGGGAAGACACAAAGTTGCCACTTGAGAGGTGTCAAGGTCTTGTCTTCTTAGTTTAGGGTGTGCGAAAAGAGAATAACAACGACGTAACTGTGAACTATTGGCGTAGCTATGCCAATAGTTGCATACGCACATCAAAATGTTATGTAGCTATGTTGATCAAGATTTTGGGGTGTCCATATACTACATAGCTCCTTTTAAGTCTTGTAACTTTGTTTATAAGGAACACCCACTCAATGAAGGATGGATGAAAGTTTTGGCTAAGAGAGTGTTGATAAAAAAATGATGTTAGCAATTAGTAGTCCAATATAGTATTTAGAATTGCTGACATCTAAGCTTATTGTGAAATCCATCCACATCCATCATTTTTTTGTTTGAATTCTAGACCATTACCAAATTGGCAATCCAATCTAGATATTGCACCATTTTGATAAAATTAACTAGGAGCCATTTCTACACCTTATCATGAATTGGTTCAGCTAAAATCACCATGAAAAGATAAATTCTCTACTAGATTAGTCATATATTGAGATTTATATTTAATCGATGGCAGGTGTCATTAATGTTTATTTTTGACATTTCCATAATAGTGCATATAAATACATTTTCATTCTCACTTGAGGACATGAACAATTCACTTATATGCTTAACATCAAAATAAATAATCAGGTTGAAGATTCTATTACTTCTCTACTTGTACCCGATCACTTATTAAATATCTTTGATGTTCATTCGGTCATTGTTTTTTTTAATGTCTTAGTTCAGGGTGTTCTTCTCTTCTTGACTTATGACCTCTAGATATGGATAGTCACAATGTGATTGCCAGGTGAAATTTTGATGGTGATTTGGTAGGTCCACTACCTAGAAGGCGTTTAAAAGAGCATTCCAAAAATGGCATTTTAGGATATTGACACATTGACTATAAAAATGTTAGTCATAACTATGTACTATTGGTCTTCCTTTCCCTATATAATCAAAGTGGTGATTACGCCAAATAATATTTTTGTGCTTCTTAGAGAAACCAAAGGGATGAATTCAGGTAGAAGCCAGTCATGATTCTCCTAGGTTCATTTTATTAAAAAGGCTTTTGAAAATTATATTCATCAAATACCCACTACCAACTAGATTTCTATAGATTTAGTAGTTCACGATTATTGTCATCTCCACTATCACATCATTGTAGGGATTACCATCAGCTAATAATTTATCATTGGTTAAACTAGTTAGAAGGTACATAAGAGTTGACACTTTGGAGCAACTCACTAAATTTATCTCTCTTAAAAGATATTTCTAAAAGCTAAATTAATAGGATGTTGTTAAGTGAGTCTATCCAAGAATTTTTAGTGGCAACCCAAATTTGTGAATAACATGATTTAATCGGAGTTTCTTGTGAATGTGCCAGAAGTATTTTTTCATGTCTTCGTGTACCCAGTTCAATGAGAATAGACTCATTTAGCTTCGAATGTTTTATTTTATTTTGACAAGTTCTAAAGTTGTTGACACTCAAATTGTAAGTTCTAAAGTTGTTGACACTCAAATTGTGACTGTTCTCAAGGTGATATGAACACCACTTCTTTGGATCATGCAAATGAACAATAGCTCTCATTAGAATCCATTTGGTTATTCTTTATTTTGAATGCCTCAACTAATTTTTTTTTATAGAGACCTTAGAGGAATCATAGGTAGTAGTGAGTGAGTCAGAAGTAATGATCTCTCTCACTTAGGCTCATCACATCAACCCTCCTCATGTTTGTTATGCCACTCAAAAAAAAAAAGCGCCGTTACTTGGAAAGCTTCTTCTCTCATTGAGAGAAAAGGGAATCTTCTTATTATTGTCTTTCATTCATGTGACAGTGGAAGCATAAGCATTGTGGCTGTAGTACTCCATATTGTTATTTATGTTGGTGAGTTCCTATAACATGGCACAAATGTGTTGTTGGGGTATTTCCTTATTAATGACCAATAAATTATTTAAAGAGACCTTCTTGAAGGATATGAGCCAAGGCTATTTTAATAATTTGTTATTTCAGATCATTAACATCCCACATCTCTCATTGCCAACAAATGATAAAGTTCCTTAGGGACTTATTTGTTTCTTATCGCATCCTTAGAAGCATTTGTAAATTCTTCAACAACTTTTTAGTTTCTATGAACTAAGTCACGAATATATGTTTTAACTCAACAAAGGAGATGGACATTTCAAAAAAGGCAAATCAACCATCTCAGAGCATACTCATTAAGAGTCATAAAAAAATATATGGTACTTTTGTACATCTTTAATGTTTAGGAAGGAGCATATAATTACTTAAAACGAGGCAATATGCTCTAAAAAAGGATCAATTTTTCTCTTATACAAATCCAAAGATGGACCTTTGAAATTTTTTGGGTGCCCATCTATCAACAATATCTTAGGAAAATTATTCTTCCCTAGAGGCTTCTTCTTCACCTTTGTGTCTATTCCTTCTCTCCCTCTACCAGAGTAAAAGATAACATTCTAAAAAGTACAATTTATCTTCTCCTTAACAAGGAATCATCTGATTTGATGGATAAATACACTTGGAGGGTTACCTATGGTCATTATGGCCGCCTTGTTTACGAACTTGGCCAGTTATTGAGTTATGAATTCTCTAGCGCCATCCATGTTAACAAAACATTTTTTTGCCTATATGGTTAGCATCCTAAAAGACTCCTCCTCTTGGTTATGGTATGACCACACTTATGATAGCTGAAATGATGTTAATTTCAAATTTATCTGACAAACAAACCAACGAGACAAAAACACTCGAAATATAAAAAAAAGAAAGATGATGAACATGGAAGGGTGAAGATTTTAAAGAGAAATGAGACGTAGATCATAATTTTTTTTTCTTATTTTATCCCCTAGTCTTATATCTCATGATAATCTCATATGTACATGTGGTCCTGATTTATGTATGAAGGGGTAACTTGTTTTAATGCATAAATAGAATTATTACAAAAAAAATATGATGATGCGTGACACTTAGACATATCTTATGACACATGCAAAGTTGTAATGCCTCCGTGGTATTGTGTCTTAAATGATATTGTAACAACATCAATAATTATGTCGTCGGAAGAGTCAATAAGAAAGTAGGATGTCAAACTTATTGGGGCCAAATTTGTTGTGGATAGGTAACGAATATGTTATTTGGTATGTGATTTCTCAATCCCTTCTTATAATGACTTGTTATGAGGTTTCACTGAGCTACTCTGAGCCTACCTTTGAATAAATGAGTTTGAAATTTCTCGTCTATTGTGTTGGAACCTACATGGAACTGATTTGAACTTACTCGAATACTAACTTTACGGGTTACACGTATGACTCGACATATAAAAAATTAGCTCCACATTTTTACTTTGTGAATTAGTTAGTCCGACTTGACACGTGGCAGTTTTAGTGTAACTAAGGTTTAAACATCCCAAATATTACTTATACTGACTCCAAGGATAAATTATTTTCAATATTAAATTCATGATAACAGATATTCAAATAATAATTATATAGTTTAAAAACATTTTTTGTTATTTTAGAAACTTTGATAGGAAAATATTGACCACATTACTAAATTGATAGAATAAAAATACATATGAAATTGGTATGACTTGGTTAGTTATGCTGAGTGAATTATATTAATTCTGATAAAATTCATATTTACTTTTAGTAATGTGATTTTTTATATAAATTTTATCATCAGATAAATGATTATTTAAGTTTTATTAATTTTTTTTATTTAAACTTCATAAGAAAATAGTAAATAAGGTCAAATAAATTTTAAAGACTAGTTCACATTTAAAATCGTCTCCCTAATTAAAATAGTAAAATATATTTAAATACTTTTAAGTACACTTTTTTTTTTAATTATTCGGCAAAGGTGGGCCGCGACTTCACATTGAGAGAACACATTCAACTATAATGTCATCAATAAGTTGAGAGATTATTACGTCCGTTGCCCGGACGCAGCGGACCTCGGACCCCGTGCTGCGTCCGGACGACGGTCGTGATACAGGACGCAGCTTTTAATATACATACATACATACATACATATATATATACATACATACATACATACATACATATATATATACGTGAGGGGATTTACAATGACCCCCGCCAACCAACAGGCCACGACTTGTGGTATATATATATATATATATATATGAAACTTTTTTTATTTTAAATTAGTTAATATTAATAGTAGCTTTAAATTTAATTAGAGATTAAAGTGATACATAAATGAATGTAAAGATTTAAATATTAAATAAATGCAACATACATGTGAAATAAAATATTAGTAATAGAAATAAAATAAATCAATATGACAGAAGACTTCTAATATTTTATTTTCATTTTTTGTAACATATAGACATTATTTTATGTTAAAAAATTTGCAATGGTAAAATCAGAGTTTCACATCAACACTTTGCATTAGGATTATACATACAAATAAATAAAAGGAAAAAGAAAAAAAAAATAAATAATTTCTATGTGAAAAAAATTGAAAATAGAAATGCCGCTAGGCTTGACACAAATAAAAAAATCATTATATTATTTGACATTATATAAAAAAGCTCTTCCCTCTAGCTAGAGAAGTTAATATTATGAAATTGATGACATATAGTGAAATCAATGGAGGATGAATATAGCATTTGTGGGATAAAAAATAAATAATAATAAAGAAAATATAGTATTTAAATAATAAAGTAAATAAAAAATGATATAAAGATGACGGTCAAAAAATGACTACCAAGTGGTGACATTTAGTCATGATGGTAAAAAAAAAAAAAAAAATTAAGTTCATAAAAATAATAATCAGATGATAATAGTTAGACGTGATTGTTGATAGATAACAATATTGTTGAATAAAGATAAGGAGTTATGCAATGGTGATTGATAATGCTGGTCATTAGCATTGATTTTTAGGCAAAACATTCAAATTTTTTAGATTTCCAAACTCCTTTTAATTTTAAGTCAGTGTCCATTTATGTGAATATTGATGTCATATTTATAATCTTTATGACTTAAATTTTAGTTAGTTTGGTAAACGTATAAAAAAAATATTTCATCAGATGGCATGTTGTACAACATGTTCATTCAAAATTTAACCATGTTTGGCCTCATAATTGAATACCTAAATTTGTGAGATTCCTCTAACCAAGCCATTTGATTTGACCATATAATAATTAGAGAATATTTGACCATTTAATTTATGTTTGGTAGCCTCTAACAATACTTCAAATACTTGATTTTATTGGTTTAATTCAGATTGGATAACTTCTTAATGTTTGTTGCTTAATTATATATAATTCACATTTAAAAGTTTTTTATATAATTTTTTTTGGACATTTTATATGACCTACTAATTTATTAACTGAAAATATTTTAAAAATAAATTCCCATCTTCCAAGATATTTACATATCTAACCCATAACTTTAGGGTTGTACATTTATATCATCCAAAATTTTCATATCAAATTAATAATATCACCATTTTAGTTTTTAAAAAGGAAAATATGTTTTTTCATGGATTATTAAATGTGTATCCAATTAATAAATCAAGTTTAGGGGATAGATATGTAAATACATTATTATTGAGTAGTCCATATGTAAATCTAACTAAATTCTATAGAAAGCCCTGCTCCTTCTCCCATTTCCTCCCCTACCTGCTCGTAGCCCTCGTCATCCCTCTTCGTCGTCTTGACTTCCTTTGGCAAATTATGGTAAAATCACATTTTTTTTTTCCTTCTATGCATACTGTAATCTGAGCTGTGGTTTCTGTTTTGTTGTTTCGTCAACCATTTTACTTTTCAAAAAGCGTAAAGGAACCGCCTTTTTTGAAAAATCATTCAGATTCTTCAATCCCATGCTTATTTCATCTTCTCGGATTATTTTGCTCAGCGTTCTTTTAGCTTTCCAGCGCACAAAAGTTTTCTGTTTTCCTTGCTTGTTCTTTCCCACTGGAATTAAAGTTGATTTTAGTTCTGTTTAGAAAATTGAGCTGTTTTTGTCCGGTGAATCTCTATATTCTGCTTGATTTTGTAATTATTTTATCGCAGAAACTTGTTTTGAAGTTAGACTTGCATGACGATAGAGCCAAGCAGAAGGCTTTGAAGGCAGTCTCCACTCTTCCAGGTATCCTATTATATTGATTGCGTTCTGGTTTCAATGCTGATCAAACCTGTTATGGCATATCAGAGGTTTTAAGTTCTACCATATTGAGGCTTGAGAGCAGCGTCTATTACAGATTCACAGATTCTTCTCATAAATCCAAAATTTGAGTTTTCCATCGACTTGAATCTTGTAACCAAACAGCCCCTGAAAAATTATATCGTCATTTGTTGAGAATTTTAGGGGGAAAAAAACTCTAAGAATGGACGCAAATTCAGAAAGAAACACTTACAAAGAGGCTTAGGTGGTCAACGGGAGCAGAGCCATAGCTTTTAATTCAATTCAGTATATATATTAAAAATTCTGACGTATAATATGTAATTATAAAATTGACCCTATACCAACGCCCACGCAACCCGCACAACGAAAACTCACAGATGCTTCTGTTCCGCTCTTCTCCAGCATCTGTCCTTTGTCTGTCTGGTATATGAGTTATTCCTAACACCATTCTTATTTCTCACAGGAATCGACATGATTTCCGTGGACATGAACGAGAGGAAGCTAACAGTGATAGGAACAGTTGATCCAGTTGATGTGGTGAGCAAACTCAGGAAGTATTGGGATACTGAACTCATCTCTGTTGGGCCAGAGAAAGAACCTGAGAAGAAGGAAGATCCAAAGAAAGAGGAACCCAAAAAAGCAGAAGCAAAGAAAGAAGAACCGAAGAAGGAGGATTCTAAGAAAGAAGAGAATAGTACTGATGGGCAGATGACGGCGAGGGAGCTTATAAATTCTTACAGGACTTATAATCCTGAGCTGACCACTCATTACTACGTCCAAAGTGCCGAGGAGAACCCAAATTCTTGCATTATTTGTTAAATTCTTAGTTTTGTTCCTGTTGAAATCCGTTGTGGGTCTTCAAATTATTAACTTGAGGACTCTGCAAATGTTTTGCTGTTTGTGGATTATGTTTATGTATAACGTTATGCTAATGTTGGTTCTTAAATCCTATACACAGTTTATGCAGTATTAATTTTAGATACATGAAGTCATGTTGAATATCTTAGTACATGAAAGGATTTAATCTAGTGGGCTTAGATTAGTGATAAAATTTAACCGTTTTATTTGCTATGATTCTGCTAAACAGATAAAATTTTGAAAATTTAGGAGAGCTGAAGAACTTTGATCTGTTCGGGTGTTCTATATTTTCAGCTTTGCTTCAACTTGCGTTAAAAAAATAAACTTGACTAGATTTCTTAAAACTATGTTCATCTTATTGGAGTTTTATTTGTAGAAAATGAAACTATGGAATTTCATGGCGCGCATTCTTTATGGGATTAAGTTCAGCTATTTTACAAGAAATTAGAACTGTTCAAACGTACTTCATTCCACAATTCTTATGTATTTATATATCTGACACCTACACTTCAAGTTTTACATATATGCAACCTTACAATTAATGAAAAGGTGTATATATGCCCCAAAAGTGATATTATTGAATCCAAATGTTTTCATGAATCCTACCCACATAAAAACAAAAGATAAAAAAAAAATGAACAGTAATCAATGGTCTTATTTAAAAAATATTTTTCTATTGAGGAGATGTTACTATGATAATATTAAGTTTTTCCCCTTGTATGAAAGGAGTCTACACTAACATATCCCTGGACATTTACATGTATAGGAGTGTCATTTAGCTATTTTCTGGAGCGGTTGTCTAAGCTTAGTTGGTTTTAGTTAGATGTGATATGTTCGGTCTACTAAGCTTAATCGGCATGTGTCCCTCAGTGAATCTAGCCCGATTGTCAATCTTAGATTCATGTTGAGATGCCTTTCAGGCATCCATGAGATGGATGGAAATATTGTGGAACTAGGTCTTTTCTTGAATCGGCTCTATTGGATGGTAGACTATCGTATCAGGTTGACTATCTTGTTGTGGTTGTCTTAGTTGCTCTTTTGTCTTGTTTATGGCTGAATGACCCAATCTAGAATTATCCAATCTTCATTTTGTCCACCTAGTGGTTTGGTCGTTTTGGCCTTGCGAGCCTTAGAATCTCCTAGCAGTGGGTCAGCCTTCACTGTACTTTTCTTTTTTAGACCGTTGGATCTTCTTAAGATCTGTGCTGATAATTTTTTTATGTACACATTTTAGTTCCTTGATTCTCTTACTTGTCGAAAGAGACATTACAATAAGAATAATAAAATTTAATGTAAAAATAAATTGTATTCGACTTTAATTAATGTTTTATAATTGAACTCCCCTAATTTGGGCACCTTTGATTTTTATAAATAAGATACAATAGAACTCTTTCCTATTAATAATTTGCTCAACTTCTTTCTTCATTGGAGTTGGTTGGCTTCTGGGTGTTGCGATGAAGACCTTGTTTGTGATGTTCCTAACAAGAATCTGATTCACATCGCTTTCGAGAAACTACGGAGAAGGGATGTCCCGGAGGGTTGAAGAATAAAGAAAGTTGTTGTGAAGAAGAATAAGATGGTTGCACTCCGACCATCAGATTACATGGGATCATATGATTTGATCCTCGACACTAAGAGGAAAAGGCTTCAATCGACTGATCCGACCTTCGATTGGACTGTCCTACCTTCTGCTGCGGCATATGATCCTCTGGTGTTCCTGAATGCTCAAATGGCTTCTAATGACCTCCCACTGCTTTAATTGGTGCCCATCATGATGAGGGTGTTACTTTGATTATGATATTTCAGTGAAATAAACTCTTAAGTATAGAAGGTTGCAGTCTCATTTGTGGGATTTGATATTTTTTTTGAAGTTTTTTTGTTTTACGATATTTTATGTCTAGATAACCTAGCTTTCATAATCTTGGATGATGATTTGGCTCTAATTTGCATAAGTGAGAAACTGACTGGGGCACTAGTGATAGTAGATCAGGCACCGGTAGAGAGCGACCGACTCTCGAGGAAGGATGGTGGGGTTTTATCACCCTAGCGTTTTCCTTCTAAGATGTAGTAAATCATCTCATCGACTCAGAATGTCCCATGGGTTGCTTGCCCATTGTCAAGATGAAATTGAGAACTACTTTGCTTGGTCGGCAGGGATCTTGCAAGGTGAGGAGTTGCGTAAACTGTCGGCTCATGTGGTGAAGGTGGAGAGGATAGAAGAGGTGGTTGCGAATTTTCATTGAGAGTTGTCAAATTTTTAGGAGAGATCTTTGATGTTTATTTCTCAAACCAAGCAAGATCAACTGAGTTAATTTAGATCAAGAGGGGAGTTCTTGAATAGAAGGCTACTTTGGCTGAAGTATGTTTCGACCGAAGCGATGATGAAGCCCATTGTAAAATATTTTATCTCATACTAATTTTCAAGTGATTTTTTTAGTTTTAAGTGTTTTTTCTAGAATAAAAATATTTATCATCTCATTTTATAAGTTTATGTAATTTAGCTCTCATCTCATTATGGAAAAAGCCGTTGAGTCTCGTTTTTACCCTTGTGTGATGATTAAACTTTATTTATGTTCGAATATATTTAAAGAGCGTAGCATTCCGAGACAACACTTCCTCTTTATTTTTCCCTTTCGTTTATCCAGTCTTCTGGTTCTTTGCTCTGCTCGATGGCTCCTCAATACTCTCCATAAGATTTCTGATTTGGTCACCTTGAGCGATTAGTCATGGATGAAAAAAAGTGAAGTAGAGCTGTTGTACTTGAGTTAGGCCTTCAATCCTACCATCAAGCTCTAGGCCACCAATGAGTCAGATTGAGCTACATATTTATATTGTGTAACCTCCTGTTCTATAAAGTTTAATTTTGATTTGGTTTTAACTGTCACTCTTTCATGAGTTGTGTACCATCTTCACTAGCTACAAAAACACACTCACCAAAATAACTAAAAAGATATTGCAACCATTATGACCTAATCATGTTCTTATGGTGGCTGAGAATCATGTGATCCATTGACCTTATAATTCATTTGTTCTCATTTTGAGTCGGCTTAGATGTGTTTGTACAATTCTCTTATGTCATTAATTTTTAGCTATTGGGGATGAAAAACAAAGAGAAGGACAGGAGCCTTAATTCTATCTGGGTTCCTCCACATTGGGTGGTTCATCCAGACAGTCTACCTAACAAGCCACACCAAAAGTGAAGAGGAAAGCTTTTACTAGAGTGCTATTGGAGGATAAAAAAATCATTGGACACAAGCTATCAATCCCCTAATAGAGTGCTATAGCCCAACGCCTTCAGTGAGATGGTTAAAGAAGATTGGAAGACATCTGATGCCCATGAGGCTGAGCATGTGACAATGATGGCTACTTGTTCAGCCATGAAAATGGCCCACTTGGTAGCTTGTCTTAAGACTATTAAAGTGGTGAAAAAATTGGTGTTTAAGCTTGCTTTGGCTGAAGGGCTAGAAAGCTTGAAAAGTGTGAATATCGTATATTTTTTTTATATTTCAACTATTATTTTTCAAAGAATTATAATAGATTAGCTAATACTCACTGAAAGGCAATATTTTTTGCACCAAGTAAAAGTTCTCTCTGGGTTGCAAGTTTTCTGGATGCCTAAGAGAAGGATGCTAAAATGAAGGTGAGTTGCACAGAGTCAAGCCGTCATAAGGGGGAGGCTTTGGAGGAAATGCAGGAAGAAGGGCCCACCATCTCTTGGTCAGCCATTATGACATTAATTGAGCTATCCGAAAGGGATGAGCCCAGGTGCCTTTTGCCTTTTTTCTAGTGGACTGGCTAGATCATCTCAAGGGGAGCATCTAGCGAGGAAATCATTGAAGCATCCTTTAGAGTTGGATCAGACTAAGCCAATAAGCCAAGAGGAGCATCATCATGAGAGAAAGCCCTAAAAACTGAGTCAAACGAATTGGCTTCTGTGTTATCTCACAAGGGACCGCATTCAAGTGTATATTGATGCAAGCTAAGGAGTCAAAGCTGAGCATAACCTTGGATGGTATGTTTGGGCTGATAAACCTCTAAAGAGTCTGACTCTTATGTGGCACCTCGTTGTACCCTTCATGATAGCTAATATGATATGGTCTCTTGTCTTTAATGAAGCCTATTTAGAATATAACTTTGTTGCATTGTGTCAAAGATTGATATATATTATTTAATGATCTTGAAGGCTTCTCATATCCAACCAACCATCCTTCTTCAGAAGAACTAAGAATGATTGGTGATTGAGAAGAAGTTGGTTGAGACTGTGGAAATATTGAAGAAAGCTGAGACAAAGGTGCTCATGTAGTTGAAGCTACTTTTTGATACTTAAGAGGAAAACAAAATCATAGAAGATCGAATGGAAGCGATGAAGATTTTTAATGCATTTTTTTCCGAGGTGTCCTCCTATTCATCTCAGGTGGCTCTTCGTACAAAGAAGTTCAAAGATGGGGTCTCCTTTAGCCTTGGCCATCTACCAAAGGCTCATATTGTTTCTCTTGAATGGAATGATATGGGTATGTTTTTCATACTGATATATGACTCAGAGGAGGGTAGGACGAGAGAGATCAAGGCAATAGTGGGTCATTGAATATATAGTTGCTTTCGTTTTTTCTAGACTTTTACTTTGACTAATGTTCTGTCTAGCATTCTTATAAAAAAGGTGTCTGAATACTTGTAAGAAAATTTTTGTTTATGATTTTTTGGTCAATCACACCTTTGCTTTTGCATTTTACATTTGTTGGTATAATATTTTTCTCTCTATATTTTCATACTAAATGATCTGTGTTGTGATAAACCTGACTATGAGGATTGATGGGTCGGCCGGCTAAGAACATTTTTTGGTCAATCCACTGAGTTATTGCTCAAATTTAGTATTACACCACGCATGTCTTAGTAACTGAATTAAGTTATTTCCTTGAACAAACTTCATCTTATACCAGAAGTATTAACCAGACCTTGTAGAAATCTTCATAGGGGTAACAACCTAAACTCACTACTGGGGATTCACATGCTACCCACTCTGGATATTTCCACAAATGGGCAGAGAATCTTTATGCTAGAGCTTGACCCATTCCGAGGTATGAGATGTGAGTTTATATGATGTGTGAGCATTTTAGGTTAGATCTAGTGCTATCTTCTGATTGTATAATGAGCTTCATTAATGATTTTTGCTGCTCAGACCTCTGTTATTGATTTAGTTTTAGTTCTCTGAGTATCAACCAAACTCAATGACCCCTTACATGAACTTTCAAAGTTCCCAGAGCATCTATCATCCCTTCACTCCCAGAATGCTAATCTTTCTTGGGTCAGCAGACCTCAGATGACCTCCAACATCTGAATCTTCAACTCTTGGATTTTTTGGACCAAGAATTATCTTGTGCACTCCAGATTGTTGATGCCTTTGTCTACGAGGTTATTGTCCTTCATCTACTCATAATTTTTTTTTTGTGGCATGGTCCATGCTTATAATAACTTTTAGAAATCTGAATCTAGATTTGTCCGTGACTCACACCAAAAAAATAAAGATTAAATAAAGAGAAAGTGTGTTTGTGTAAGAGGGAGAGAGAGAGAGAGAGGAATGAACATTAATCACATGTATTGTTCATAAAATTTTTCTTCAATTTATAGAGATCGTATAATGATGATATTACATTTATGTCCCTATTTGGAAGTGATCCTTACTATGGTATTTTATGGTCTTTTTACAAGTAAAGGATTGTCATCTGTACGCCTCCGGTCAACATGAACAACTCGACTGACTGAGCTTGGTTAGTATGGGTCAATCGACTTATCTAGCCTGATTATCAATCCTTGATCCCTGTTTAGGAGCCTTTGGGGCGTCCAAGATATGGTTGGAAATACCGTGGAACATGATCTTCCTTTCAATTGGCTCTACTAGATGGTAGGTTATTGTATTGGTTGGCTTTTTTTTACAGTGGTTGGCTTAGATGCTCTTTTATCACATTTTTTGGCTTAATGACCCCTACTTGATTCATAAACTCATCTTTTTATATGCCTTATGGTTTGGTCGGTTTTGGCCATGTTGGCTTAATTTGTATGGCTTCACTTGGTTGGTCAAGTGGACCTTAAGATCTCTTGATAGAGGGTCCACCATTGGATATCTTTGAGATCAATGCTAATACATTTTTTATATACAAATATAAAAAGTTGGTGCCAAATGGTTTTGCTGTAGATATACAAATACACAAGAATTGGGTGGTGCGTATGTACATGCCCCTTGTATCCTTTTATTTTGGAGATGATTTTCTTATAACATAAATATTATGGTAGAATGAAAAAGAAAGAAGCAAAAAAAGAGTCGGATAGAGAAGTCTGGTCAGGACTCAGGCCTTATGAGTGATGGTGATAAGCAAGATAATTTTAATATTCACAAGTAGAAGTTAATAGTATCTTTTCCTTTTCCTTTTTTTTTTCCTTAAGGTTAGTATTGTCTTTATTGTGCAAGGCTCAAGCGAACTAATTGTCTATGAGCACTGGTTCTTCTTTGTGTAACGGTGATTCAAGTGCAGGATAGTGCGTTTGTGCGTGGGCCTATAGTGAGTTCAGTTGAAGGATTAGATTTTCCAAGATCTAGATGGAGACTAGAAGCAAAATTTATTCTTGATTAACAATGCATATTAGTAGTAACTAGTAACTCCTACTAATTTGTAAAATTAGGCAATACAATCAAAAATATAAAGTGTAGAGGTTTATATAAACAAAAAATTGTGAATCCAATTGGCTAGATAAAAATAAGGGTTAAATTGTATTAATAATTAACATTTTTTTTTGTAAATTCCTTGTGATCATAGAAGACTATTATCTATCTTATTCTATATTGCATGAAACAACACATATAATTGTGTTTATTGACATATGTTAATTTTACGGGAATTCATTTGTTTTTATCATGCATTTTAAATACTATTATTATTTTATTTATCATAATTTTATGCTTGTGGAACCTTATTTGTGTTGTTTTGCAGGTTATAGGTATCAAACACATAAAATAGAGTAAAAAAATTCCAAAAATTATTGTTTGGCATAGTCACTCATAATCCAGGCTTGACCATACCAGATCTGGGTGTGACCACACCAGATTTGGCAAGAGCATGCTGAGTTTGAGTGTGACCATGCTGAGGTCTATTGTGACCGCATCACCAAATGTCTAGAACTAAAATTTTACGCAATTTCTTGCCGATTTTAGACTTATGGATGCAATTTGGGAGTTTGGATGCCTATTTTGGATTCCTAATGCAAAATCTAACTATTAAAATTTTTTTCTCTCATCAAAGAACTTATTCTTGGCTCTCTTGGCCTCTTGGAGGTTTGGAAAAATAAATTTGCACAAAAAAAAAGGCTTAAGGCTACTAGAAGTGGAGTTGTGGAGAGAAATTGAGTGCTCTCTTGAGGGTTCTCTTCCTTTTTTGGTGGGAACCTAAAAGGGGGGTTTTTTATTTTCTTTGTGAGTTGTGAGAGCTTATGTGCTAGAGGGAGAGTTGCTGTTGTCAAGGAGAGAACATGTAATTGTAAGTTTTTCATTTATTTGTTACTTGCAATATATCCCTGCAAAGTTTTTCTCAATATGTTTTTCTCTGTGATGCCTGAGTAAATTCTTTTACATGTCTCAGTAATATAGAGGATAATAGATTTATCATGGTTTTTATGTAATATTTTTTTGTTAAGCGTTCTCTTCGAGCTTTTATGACCTTATTGTTGGTAAACCTTAGAACTTAATTTAATTTTAGGCTGGCTAACTAGGATGTTAAAATGTTTCATGAAGTTACGACCTCTAAACGTTGCACAGTGAAAATGAAGGGTTAACTACAATATTCCGAGAGGATAGACATATTCCAGCAGAATTCTACAATCATTCGAGGGGATCGAAGAAGTCAAGAGGAATGCCCTAGAGATTGAGGAAGCCTCAACTTCATTGGATTCTAGGCTTCTTTTGATGTGGACATAGGCATAAAGAGTACTATCTCTCTGATTGACAACAATAAAGTAGGAAAACACAAGGAAAAATCATGGTCGCCAAAATCCCCAAATCATAGAGGCATGAACCTCATAAATTTTTAAGGACTTGCAAAATCTTTGCACTATCTTTGTTTCTACTATCTTCCCCTTGCTCTGTTTTGCTAGAACCTTAGGATTTAAGTCTCTCTTTTGTGATCGCGCCAGGTTATGTTAGCTAAATTAATAAATTAAGGATTTTTCAGTGGAAATAACTGTCACAATACACTTTAACCACATTACTACTTGACATGTGCACTTGTGTTGTATGACGGAGTTGTCCTGTTGATAAGTTTTGGCACGTCATGTTTTTGGCACCATTAATGGGGAAAGACGTTAATAATTCTTTCTATTTTAGGAAAACTTTAGTTGAAAAAATTATGATCTCAGTTTTCACTTTCATTTTCTTGTTTTTATTTTGTGTTTTTTTTATTATTTTTGCTGCTTCTGTATTTTTGTCGTGTTTTTTTGCAGGTGTTAAAAAAATGTTGAACACACACATATATATATATATATATATTCCAACTTGTTAATATGACAAACCGTCAATAACATTTTTAAATTTTTGCAGGAATGTAGCAACACATTGATGGCTAGACTTCTCATTCTTTACCCCCTGACTTAATAGCTAGATTTGATCCCCCTCTCCCAATACCTATAACCCCAACTGGACTACTTACCTAAATTCTAATAGGAACATTAATGATAGTGGTTTAGAAAGCCAACATTGGTTGATAACTCAAGCTAACAATGTTGAAAAGTGGAACAACTAGGGCTGGGACCACACTTGCCAAACTCAACCCTTAGAAGTCACCTTGAAACCCCCATTTGAGGAGAATAATTTGTTGTTAGAAGAATTGTTAGTAAATTTAAGGAAATAGTCAAACGCCTGCACCCAAAGTTGGTTGACCTACCGTAGCTTCAATTAGAACAATAAATAAAATAATACTCTTTTTTAAACTGCCAAATCACTCCTAAATATTAACACAAGTATACATATTTTGCAAGTAATAAAGAGCTCTAATGAAGTCCTAGATACTGATCCCACAGGGAATTTGAAAAGTCCTAAAGTAAATTTTGAAAATTATTTTATAATAAAAACAAAAAATAAAAGTAAAGTGTTAAATTTGAAAATTGACTACTCAGATGAATGCTAATTAAAATGCTGATGTAAGAATACATAAATTAAACTAAACTAAATACTAAACTTTCAGAAATAAAATTGCAAAAATTAAATAAAGTTTTTGTTGTGATGGAAAGTTGAAATTTAAGAAAGTATCCTTCCCCTTTACAATGAGTATATGGTTTGTGAAGAAATTGAAATCATTTGAAAAAATATATAAAAACTATTTTGTGCAAAATATGAGCAATCCTATTCTTTACCCTCTTCCGAGTGCTATAAAGAACATTGATTAATCTAAAGTTTGGTCCCTAATTCCGTGATTAGGTTGGGAGGATACCGTCTGCCACTCCAGAGCTCTCACTACTCCCTTCCCTGAGGGCTAACAATCTTGCATTAGTTTCTAATCAACTGAACCAAATTGGGGTGTTAATATGTCACCTTAAAATCTCCAATTCTGCATCCAACAAAAGTATAGTTCCCTATTTATTTGCACCAAATCCCATGGATGTCATACTCTCCCATGAAATCAAATGTGATTCTTGTCATGTTGTAGAAATAATATCTCATTTAAGAACATATGTCTCTCAATAAGTTTTAACATTTAAGTTGGCTAGATCAAAAAGTAAATGAAGATCGGAGTTCAAATCATCATAAATTATTATCATTTAAAACCGTAGAAAACAAAATATATTCTTCACAAAACCATAACTTCAAAGTAAGGAGAATGATAAAGAAGACTACTCAGAATTCATGAGAAGGATACGAGAAAAAATGAATTTCATATATAAAAATGAGTTTACAAAATAAAAGAAATAAAAATACAACTTATCTCACAATCCTTCCCAAGCAAATCCCTAGAAGTTCTCTCCAAGCCTTTCTCTCTTTACAAACACTCACAATTCTCTCTTAGAAATGTAATGAAAAAGAAATCTCTCACCTTCCCTCTTTTTTTACAAACCTAGAAGAAAATCTCTTCTTCTCTCCTCTAACTCTCACGCCACCCCTCCAACTCTTCTTTTCTCGTCCCTCCCTTAGCCTCTTCATGTCTTCTTTTTTTTATTTTGGGCTGCCTCATCTGGGAAAGAATTCAAAATTCCCTCCAAAATTTCCTCCAAAAATCAACATTTTTGAATTCAAAAGATGTGTCATTTGATCAAAGAGTCATATCCCTTCATAAAAGAACCTTTCAAAGTGTCTAGATGCATTGAATCACTCTAAGGGGTGTGTAGAACAAGTGTCCCTTTGAAAATTTGTGCAAAATTTTTCTTGAACTGCCTTATTTGAAAAGGTCGTCCCTGACACATCATTTGATCTGGCTCATGATGCGTGTCGGTACTATTTTGGGTTATGGATTTGCTTGTTGGAAGCTGTCGGTCACTGGAATCGGAATCCCGTTGCCCGCTTCGGAAGGACATTTTAATTTATATATATATATAGTTTTAGAAAAATTTGAAATCAAACCGACCCCATATTTTTCATAGTCTAAATGAAAAAGCACTATACCTCAAACTCTGTATTTATCTCGAAGAATAAAAACAAGGCTTGAGGATGATGTTCAATAAAAAAAATTAAAAAATATATGACATCCATTTGGTCTGCAAAACCATTTTATTTACCTACAAGTTTCCCTATTTAATACAGAGAATTAAATAGGGTTTAAATTAAGCTTAGTTCGGAAAAGCTTCCTATAGTTAATTATATCTTAGATAACCAAAGTCACCTAAGAAAACTATCGATAAAAATCAAGAAATGTTATCTTCAAAGATGTCAAAAGGATATGAATTTTCAACGATATCAGACAAAGAGATGTGAAAAGGGAATGACTCAAATTTGGAACATTTTATTTTAGAGTCCAAATGAGGAAGGACTAGGGGATGTCATAGAACCGGAGGAGAACGTCGGTGACTTTCCAACCTATCCTATAGTTTGACTTCAATTTTGAGGAGAAGTATTTAAATATTTCATCCTAACAATTTTATTAATTAGGGCTTATACTTATGTGAAACAATCACACAAATGACCTGGAAGATATGAGGATTTAGGTCATGAAGAACGACAACCTTAGAAACCTAAGACGAGTTAGGGCTTAAATTGTACAACAAAAGAAAAATAAAGGCCTAAAGAAAATGTTGAGGATTTATGTTGCATAAGCAAACCACCTCAAAGTCCTATGACTTGTTGTTTAATTCTAAGGAATGATTTGTTGTTGTAACTCCTCTTGCTGTTGAAGATGGCCGTGTTGCCCATAATGCTAGTTCCAAGCTCCTCGTTGCGACAATTTTAAGTTTTCTAATGTTTCAGGTCATAATGTCAAATCAGATGTCCGTATGATTAAGGTTCTTTAAATATTATGGGGCATATTAAAGTTGATTAGAGTGGCAACGGTTAGGATCCTACGATTCCCTCGTTTAGACACAACTATTTTCTTTTGGATTCACTTAGTCCAAATGAATTTACTAAACTCAACTTAATGAGTTCCATACTTTCATTTAGACCGTGGGAAATATCGTTAGCAACCGTAAGTTACCTCTTTCGAGGGATTCCCGATCATCCGATAGAGATGTCTTAATTTAGTTGCAATTGTTGTTTTGTGATGTTGGTGATAAAATTTGGAGTTTTCTTATATTTTAAATATTGTGGCGATGAATTTTATCTTGGCTAGATTTAGTTTTGGGTTTGGTTTCATGGCTATCCTAATAGTTTTTGTTTTCATGCAGGGTGACATTGTTGTTTAACATGCAAGCTCAAGACAAGAAGTACAGAAAGGTAAATTCATTAATTTAAAAGTGTACCTGCCGATTCTTCTCGTTCCACTATTTGAAAGGTCAGTACTTGCAAGGCATGTATATAATTTTGCAAGGAATTTAAGTTGTAAGAGTAGATGAAGGTTTAGCTACCAAACCTCAAGTTATGATTTTATTGAATCTCAGAAGATCCTAGTAGATGATTTTAGAACAAAATATGGCAGGTCCAATTTGCTCTTCAGAATTTCCAATAGATTTCAAAGTACTCTGGGCATGACCCTACATCACTTTGAAGATCTCTTGAAATATTTTGAGTTAATTTTGGACTTGTCATATTGTTCCATTAATCATCCAAGGTTGAAGTGTGACTACCCTATTGCTCAGTGAAATGTGATAATTTAATTATCTCAAGGATAGGGTACTCGATTAATCAATTGATGTTTTATTTAAAAGTTATGTGAGTGGGTGCCCCTAAGGCAGTTTAGGTCATTTAAAGGTTGTGGTGCCCACAATTAAGGTAAAGCTTGTAGTGTTTAAATATGTTAATTACCAATCATGTTATCTTCTAAATTCCAACTTGAGCCCATCACTTAAGAATCGTCTGATCTTAATTGATTTCCAAGTCATGAAGATTAGGAAAATTATGGTTTTGTTGATGTTGTGAAAGGGTGGTGAGTGAGTTTATACCTTTAAACCTCATTGTCTTTCAGTCAACCAAACATATTTATTAAGATCAAATTACCTATTTTTCCCTTGGTTAATCTTAAATTTTGATTAAGGCACCAAAGTGTAAAATGACTATTTCACCTTAGGGGCACTTCACCTCATGACTCACTAAACACAACTCAAATGACTTTGAGGGTTTATAGTGTCATATCCATGAGGTAATTACAATATTAGAAGAGAATATGTGGACTTCTAAAAATTTAATTTAATTTAAATATTTATTTAAACATAAAAAATAGGCTTTTTTAGAAATTTATTTATTTAACTTTCCTATAAAGTTTTTATTTATGAGAAAATTATTAGAGGTTTCTCTCGGTCAGAGAAATACTCAGACAAAATTTCATGATTTTTTGAATAAATTTATTATAATTATTTTAATGGGAAAAAGTAGAAAATCCACTTTAAGCCATTTAAAATTTATTTTTAACTTAGGAAAATTAGGAAAAATATTTTAATGAGTCCCAAGTAATTAGAGGACAATTAGGCATATTTTGAAATGTTTTGATATTTTTTGGATTTTTAATTATTTTTAATCATTTTAAAATTCAAAATAAGGCTAAAAAATTAAGTATTTTCTAATAAAATAAATTTTTTTCCTAAGTGCCTTTGATTACAAGGAACTCAAAAAACCACTTTTCATAATTTTTCCAAGTGTATTTAATTTAATATAATTATTTTTGTACCAAAATACAAGGTTCCTTAGAAAATCAACTTTAATTCTTGAACTTAATCAAATAATTTTTAAATTTTTAGAGTGGATAAACATGATTTTTATGAATAACATGGGATTGATTTTGTTAATTTTTTATAAGTATATAATTTTCAAAAATTAGCACAAGATATTTACATTAAATATAGAAATTTACAAGATAATTCAAAACATCATGATATTTTTTCTAGACTTTCTAATCATAGGAAACTTACTAAAATTATTCCCATAATTTTTCAAATGATATTTTGATTTATATAATTAAAATAGCCAAAATGTTCACCTTAGCTTGAAAATTAGGGCTAGAGCATAGAGATGTCCTTTGACCTTGAAAAAATTCAAAGACATTGCCTCTGTCATGAGAAATGAACATTAAAAATTTCAAGCCATGGTGAGCAATATTTAGTCATGGAGAATTGAAATACCATAGAAGGTATTTAATTCATTAAAAATCAAGGAATACAGCAAATTTTTTTACTTTTACTTCACATTATTCTCTTTTGTTCACTGAGCAAGAGGGTATTTTTCTTATATTTTTATGATTTTTCTAGCGAAAGATATAGATTTTTTAAGTTTAGGCATTTAAAATAATTAAAAAAAATCCATATTTTTCTACTAATCTACGTGGCGCCAACTCAACCTACGATAGCTTCAAACTCACAAGCGGTGTTTCACTATTTGACACTGTCATCTAGCTCAGCTGCCATGCGACCGTGGTTCACGCAACAACGGTTGGTCTGGCTTGATCTCCTCTGTTGATGAAATAAACACGATATCAAACAACTCTCCGTTATCGTCCCCAAGTGACCTAACTCGTAAGCTGTTCACACTAAAACGTTAAGATCTTGGTCTAGACTCAACCAAATTGCATGGGGTTTGTTTCTAAACCTTCATCTACTCAACATGAACACATCTATATGGTTAATCAAGTATGAAATCGAGCCATTATAAATGGAGAATCAAAATAAGTTCGGATTAGGGTTGGGGTTCAATACCTTTGTATGAGAGGGGAGGCCTCAATCAGATGGTTGTGGTAGCTTTGATTGGATCCAACAAACCTCCGGATGAAGTCTCAAGCCCTGGTGAATTGTCTAGGTATGATTTCGATCAAACTCGATTTCAGGTGTTAGTCTAGAGCTATGCTAGAGGCTATTTCAGAGGGGGCTTTTGTGGAGAATCAGCCTCTTTCACTGTGGGGATGGTGTGTTCATAATTAATTGAAGTTTGGTACACTGTGGTGGAGTGAAGAGATCTATCCTAGCTTAAGGAAAATTTCAGTGAAGAAATTGGCTCTTAGGGGTGGCTATCAATGGCTGAGAGCAAGAGGATTGCACTTAGGATGATTTGGAGAAGCTCTGGTGAGATTTTGGCAGAGTTTCCTTAAGGCTCCAAGCACTTTCTTCTTTGGCCATGGAGAGCTTCATTTAAAGCCATGGCTGCCTGGTGGAGCTCAGGGTTGGGAGTTGGGTGCTAAAGCTTGTTGACGTGGAGGGAAGAAAGGCTCAAGCATCCAATTCGGGTGAGCCAAGTCAGGGGGGTTTAATTTTTGGGTTTTGACCAATAGAGGCACCTTTACGCTGGCTTTTTTCGGAAGCTAAGGTGGTTTCTAGCCAGAGTATGGTCAATCGGAGGCTAAGGTGGTGTCTAGCCAGAGTATGGTCACTTGTTGGTTCAGGGAAGCCAGGGGGTTGCTAATGATGGTTAACTCCTAAGGGTAAGTGATGATGGCCAAGATATTTGAGTTTAGGCAGGCCAAATATGGCCAAATATGGGGTGAAATCACTTAAATCAAGGGACCATTGGTCCATAGCTCATCTTGGCTGGTTTAGGTGGGTTTATCTTAGTCCATAGGGTGTATTTGGTGGCTGTGTTGTCATTAATTTGGTGGCTTAGACATGTCTAAGTCAATTTTGGTGCATGGGTTCAATTTGGGTCAAAATGGCTAGAAGTTGGGTGTTGGTTTTGGGTTAGGAAAGCCATGACATTGAGCTCAATTGATTGATCAATATTATGTAGATGATTTTCATAACAGGTTTAGAAAAGATTTAGAGTGATTTTGAATTGGTTTGGAGGTTCAATTTGGAGAATTTTGGGCATTTGGTCAATTTAGGGGTGTTGGGTTAGACTTGGGTCTAGGTTGGGCTAAGTCCAAATTTATGGTTGAAAATGGTCTATAAGAATGTTATGAAGAGTTCTCAACATCAATTGGGTGCCAATTTTGGAGTTAGGGCATTCAATTTAGTGGAGTTTGAGGATATAGCCAATTTGGGGCAAATTTGGGATTTTGGACTTGGGTTAAAATTGAGTAAAATTGAGGCTCGGACAAGGCCAACTAAGGGTCCAATTTGATGTGTAGGATTTTTATTATTGCTCTTATTTGGTAAATAAAAAATATAAGTGAAAAATATAATCAGAACTATTTTTATACTGTTGCATATAAATAGTTGGAATCAAGTTTTTAGCGCCATTGCCGGAGAATTAAAGTGAAAATTGTAAAGAATCTATTGATTTTAAAGCAAATTTCTTTTTTTAGAAAGTATTATTTAAACTTTAAAAGTTATTGTATCTTATTTTTATGTGTGTTTAGTTTTATTTTATGTTAGTGTATGCGTAGTTCAAGTTCTGAAGGACTAGTGCCCTACGATTCTGAATTAGAGAGAACTGTTAAAAAACCAAAAAAATCAAAAAAATTAAAAATCTTGAAAAATCTTAAAAAATTACATAAATAGAAAACCAAAATGATCAAAATGCTGAAATTCATCAAGAGCTTAGACTTTTAAGAGATTATGCGAACCCTACTGTAGATGAACTTTATTGTAATATTCAAAAACCTACTGCAGTGGCTAATTCATTTGAGCTTAAATCTGCTATTATCTAAATGATATCAAATAATCAGTTTGAGGGATCACCAACTGAAGATCCAAATTTACAACTTGCCAATTTTCTGGACTTGTGTGTTACATTTAAATATGATGGTGTATCAGATGATGTCATAAGACTTAAGTTATTTCCTTTCTCACTGAGGGATAAAGCTAAGATGTGGATGAATTTGTTAGCATCTGGATCTATTAGAACTTGGGGTGATTTAGCACAAAAATTCCTTGCTAAATATTTTTCACCATAAAAAACTGTGAAGCTTAGAACTGATATTACATCTTTTAATCTGTTTGAAGGGGAATCTAATTACAAAGCATGGAAAAGATTTAAAGAACTCTTAACAAACTGTCAACACCATGCTATACCAGATTGGTCAATAATTCAAACTTTTTATAATGGATTAGTTGGGTCTCTTAAATCAATTATGGATGCCGCTGTTGGTGATTCATTGATGTCAAAACCATTTCATGACGCTTATGCTTTAATTGAAGAGATGACTACATAAATCCATAGAAAGTAGCCAACATTCATGAAACTGATGCATTTACTGTATTAGCAAATCAAGTTGCTGGAATTTCAAGGAAGTTAGACCAATTTGGAATGAATTTTTCTCAACCAATTCCCATGATTGAAGAGAATTCATTAGGCAAAATGGTAGATTCTCAAGCATCATTAGAAAATTTGAATGCTATAAATAATAAGCAAAATAGCTCATATTCTAATTATTATAACCCAGGTTGGAAGAACCTTCCCAACTTTAACTGGAATAACAATTCGAGTGGTAATAATCAACAATGGGGGAACAAACAAGTAAACCCATTGAGAAACTAGAACAATGAAGGAAATCATAATTATAGATCTACTTATCCTCCAGGTTTCAACAGTAATACACAATTTAAGGAGAAGAAGTTGTCTATAGAAGAAGTGGCGTTACAAATGGGAAATCAATTACAAAGTCAAGGAGCTACAATTAGAAATATTGAGAATAAACTTGGGCAAATAACAAATTTATTAAGTGATAGATCCCAAGGAACACTTCCTGGTAATATTGAATCAAATCCAAAATACCAAGATAAAGAGCAAGTAAAAGCCATTCAACTTAGAAGCGGAAGAGTTTTGGAAGGTAGGGTACAAAAAGAAATTTAAGTAGAGAGAGAAGAAATTGAAGAATCAAAAGAGGACGCTCTAAAAGATTCTTTCAAGACCTATTTCTCCACTGAAATGACTTAAAGTTAACTTAGAAAAACAACCACCTCCATTTCTTCAGAGACTTTGTCAACAGAAGTTGAATAAGCTCTTTTCAAAATTTCTTAAAATATTTAAGAAGCTTACAATCAATATTCCATTTGCTCAAGTTTACAATTAATATTCTATTTGCTGAAGCTCTAGAATAAATGCCAAGCTATGTAAAGTTTATGAAGGATATTCTCAACAGGAAAAGGAAATTCAAAGATAATGAGACTGTTGTACTTAGTGAGGAGTACAGTGCTATTATTCATAAAAAGCTTCATGAAAAGCATAAAGTTTCGGGTAGCTTTACAATTCCATATGCAATAGGAGATAGATTTTATGAGAAAGCTTTATGTGATTTGGGTGCAAGCATTAACCTTATGCCATTATCAATATTTAAAAGATTGAGATTAAGAGAAATAACCCCTACTACTGTAACTCTGCAATTAATAGATTGTTTGACAACATATCGTAAAGAAGTTATAGAAGATGTCCTAGTTAAAGTAGATCAATTTATCTTTTCTGTTGATTTCATTTTGCTAGATATGGAGGAAGATAAAGAGATACCTATCATTTTGGGGAGACCTTTTCTAGCCACAAAAAGTGCAATGATAGATATGCAAAAAAGGGAATTAACAATGCACGTCAATGATCAAACTGTTACTTTCAATATTTCAAGGTCAATGAAATATCCTGCAAAAGGTAAAGATGATAAATGTTATATGATGGATGTTATAAGTATCGAAGTGAATGCCATTTCAAAATAACCTATGAAGAAAATTTTGAAGAAAAAGATTTGGAACAAGAGCAAGAAGAGGAATTAGATCGATGTGAAGAAGTTTTTAAGGAAGATTCAGACTATGTTCGAAAAAGTTTTGAAATTTTGGACACGATAGACAAAGATAAATCATTTTGTCTATCAATTGAAAAACCACCAGAACTTAAGTTGAAGTATCTTCCTAAACATTTAAAATATGCCTTTTTAGGAGATTCCTCAACTTTACCAGTTATAATTTCCTCAAAATTAACGATGGAAGAAGAAGAAAGGTTGATGAAAATTTTGAAAAAATTTAAGAAAGCCTTTGGATGGACAATTACTGATATTAAAGGAATCAATCCTTCAATTTGTATGCCTAGAATTCATATGGAAGAGAACTGCAAACCTAGGGATGATCCTCAAAGGAGACTAAATCCTGTTATAGAAAGAAATTTTCTATAGATGCTGGAATTATCTACCATATTTCAGATATTGTATGAGTTAGTCCAATTCATTGTGTTCCAATGAAAAGAGGAGTGACTGTGAATTTTAATGAACATAACATGTTAGTACTAACAAGACAAGTCACAGGATAATGAATATGCATTGATTATAGAAAATTAAATCTCTTTACTAGGAAATATCATTTTTCACTACCCCTTCTAGATCAAATGTTGGATAAACTAGCTGGACATAAATATTTTTGTTTTTTGGATGGATATATTGGTTATTACTAAATACAAATATCTCCTCAGGATCAAGAGAAAATAACTTTTACCAGTCCTTATGGTAATTTTTCTTTTAAAAGTATGCCCTTTGGTTTATGTAATGCCCCTGCTACATTCAAAGATGTATGATGGTAATTTTTTGTGATTTAATTGAAAAATGGATTGAAGTATTTATGGATGATTTTTCAGTGTTTGGAACTTCATTTGATTCATGTTTAAAACATTTATCTAAAGTTCTTAAACGCTGTGAAGAAACAAATTTAGTCCTTAATTAGGAAAAATGTCAATTTATGGGGTAGCAATTTATGGTAGCAGGAGGAATTGTATTAGATCATCAAATATTAGAAAATGGTATGGAAGTAGATTCTGCTAAAATTCAAGTTATCTCTAATTTACCTTATCCAATGAATGTAAGGGAAATTAGGAGTTTTTTAGGACATGCTGGATTCTACAGACGATATATTAACAGACGATATATTAAAAATACAGACGATATATTAAAAACTTTTCAAAGATTTCTAAGCTTTTATGCCATTTACTAGAGAAAGATGTAATTTTCAATTTTGATGAGGAATGACTCAAAGTTTTTAATTTATTAAAAGAAAAATTAGTCACTGCACCAATTATAGTTTCACCAAACTGGGGAAAACCTTTTGAATTAATGTGTGATGCTAGTGATTATGTTATAGGAGCTGTTTTAGGACAAAGATATGATAAAATTTTCAAAGTAATTTACTACAATTGTAAAACTCTTAATGAAACTCAAATCAATTATACAATAACTAAAAAAGTGTTATTAGCAATAGTATATGCTTTTGATAAAATTAGATCATATTTAATTGGAACTCATTGTGTAGTTTATAATAATCATTTTTTATAAATAAGGAAATGATCTAATTATTCGAAGAAGTGTACCATTAGAAGAAACTTATGAAATTATCCAAAAATTTCATAATTCTGATTTTGAGAGACATTTTGGTGTTGATAAAATGACATACAAAATTTTGCAATCCGAATTCTATTAGCCTACAATTTTTAGATATGTTAATGCTTGTATTAAAACTTGTGATAGATGTCAACAAGTAGGCAATATTTCTAGAAGAAATGAGATGCTCCTCAATTATATGCTAGAAGTTGAAATATTTGATGTTTGGAGATTAGATTTCATGTGACCATTTAAACCATCTTTTGGAAATTTATATATTCATTTAGTTGTGGACTATGTATCCAAATGGATAGAAGCTATAACTTTACCTCGATCTGATGCTCAAAGTGTTGCAAAATTTTTGAAAATAAACATATTTTGTAGATTTGGGATGCCAAGAGTTATCATTACTGATGGGGGAAGTCATTTCAGAAATGCATAATGGAGAAGTTATTAAAGAAATATCATATAAATCATAGGATTACTACTGCTTATCTTCCTCAGACAAATGGTTTGGCTGAATTATCCAATCGAGAAATTAAAAGAATTATGGAAAAATATGTGAATCAAACAAAAATGGATCGGTCAGTCAAACTTGACTATGCTTTGTGGGCTTATAAGACTGCATACAGAAATACTATAGGAATGTCCCCATATAGACTAATATTTGGGAAAGCTTGTAACTTACCAGTTAAACTTGAGCATAAAGCATATTGGGCGATTAAAGAGTTCAATTATAATTTGAAAGATGCTGGTGAGAAAAGATTATTTCAATTAAATGAGCTTAAAGATATAAGGAATGAATCTTATGAGAGTGCCAAGATTTATAAAGAAAAGATTAAGATGTGACATGATCAAAGGATTCTTACTAAAAATTTTCAGTCAAGGCAACAAGTTTTGTTATATAATGCAAGGTTAAGATTATTTCCAGCAAACTTAAGTCTAGGTCGATGAGCCCATTTGTTATGATAAAAGTTTATCCTTATGGAGCTGTGGATTGGGGTAGTATATTTGAAACTATTATGCGTTAGTAAATATTTTAAAACTTTATTTATTTACCAAGACATGTTAGAATGAGAATTTGGATGTTAAGTTGACTAGTGCAAAAATGTGCACTGGAGCTTAAGTGCTAGATCCGACGCTTAAGCGTGAAAGTTTAAACACATGTGTGAAATTAATATTTTAGAAGGTTTAACTGTCAATTAGTTTGTAAAATGTGCCAAGGCAGTTTCTAAACATGTATAGGAGTTATTGGAAGGATTTAGACCTATAAATAGAAGGGTTTTGTGAAGGAATTTCACCCCAGATCATTTCTAGCCCTAAAAGTCTAAGAGAAAGTGAGATTTAGAGAAAATGTCTTCATGGGAGATGGATTTGAAGAAGAAGGAAGAAACCATGAGGAAGAGGTTCATTAGTCAAAGTGTACAAGAGATGTATAACTTCTTAGCCGTTAGTATTGAAGGAATATCTGAGAAGATCAACAAAATTGAGAATACTATGGCTTTTTTGGAGACCAAGGTACTTGAGTTGCATGCACATCTAGAGCATATTTGATGGAAATTGAAGATGCAATTTAGTCACACAAGTTATATAGAAGAAGTGGATAAGGCGATGTTCATAAAGCAAAGGTGGATTAAAGATGATAGTATCAGAGCTCGTCACCATCATTCGTTTTATCAACTCTATATTCCTAGAGAGACTATTGAAAGAAAGAAATTTGTTCCTTCGAATGAAGAATGAAATTAAGTTTAGTGTTAGAATTTGTGTGTTAGAAGTTATTGTTTTCAAGTGGTTTAGTGTTTAAGTCTTGTTTTTAGTATTTATGACTTCTTATATGTGTTTAATTGTGAAATGATTGTTATGTATTTGTATTTAGGAGTGAGAATTAAGTATTTAAAGGTGTTTGTACTTGTTTGTGAATTAATATAAGTTTGTTTGTGTTATTTTTAGCCTCAAATTGAAATAGTTATTATGGAGAATTTTGAGAGAGAGGGGAGTTATAGGAAGTTGAAAATAGTCATTTAAGTGTTATGAGACCATTTAGGGGTGGTTTACTTAGGCAAATAATGCATTTTACTTTAATTTAAAAATTTTGAAAATTGTGCACTGGTGCCTAAGCGCCACATCTCGCTGTTTAGCGTGAGCCAACCCGAGAGGCAGACACCTAAGCACCACTTACCTGAGCTTAAGCGTCGGTTCACGAAAACCTATTCGCGAACAATTAAAAGTGAAATTTTGGCCCGAAAATCACCATTTTTACGCCTCCCATCACATTCAACCTCTCAAAATCATGATTTTGGAAGGCTAGGGCACATCTAAAGTGTAGATTTCTTGGTGGAATCAAGTAAAATTTGCTAGATCCAAGTTCCCTGAGGTAAGAGCTTTACTTCTATGCAAAAAATTTGGATTTTCACTATGTATTTTGAGCACATTTGGAGAAATTTGAAAATTCACTATGGTGAAAAATGAGAAAAAAATCTATGAAAATTGCATGAGAAGTGTAGATTATACTTTAGAAGTTTAGTTTAGTAATTTAGACTTGATTTTTAAAGTTATTTTGGGAATTTATAAAATTTGTAGAATGACACCAAGAATGAAGAGGAGCAAATGAAATAACCCTTTCGATTCGAGTAAATTTGTTAGTTCAAAGGCTCAGGATCGGTACAATGATGCGTTGCAATCACAGAAACTGATTCAGGAGCGGTGTTTTAGGAATCGAGGTGGAGACGTAGATGATTTGATCGTTCACCGATAGTGGGAACGATTCTGCTGTCTCTCTGCTGTGGCGGTTATTTCGTTTATTTCTGTTGGGAGGGAGTTCTATGCAAACCTCCCTGAGGCTGAAGACAATAGAGTCATGGTTCGAGGAAAGTTGGTACCTTTTTAGCCGAAGGTAATCAACTTGTTTTATCATCTACCACTTGATATGTTATGTTTTATGCAAATTATAGTCCGACTGAAGATGAGTTAGAAGAGATTATTTCTTACTTGACTGTTGGAAGAGGACTTTGGAAGATCACTAAGGAGAGGACAGTCAACTTCCCAACTTCAAAATTATGTGCACCTTCAAAGGTCTGACATTATTTTATTTCTACTTGTCTGCTACCAAATCATCTCAGTGAAGTGACCAGAGAGAGAGCGACATTAAATTATTATATCTAGGAAGCAAAGCTCATCAACATTGGTGCTTTGATATGTCAAACTATCATCAGTTCTGCCACCGCCGCTACTACTGCAGGTGGGATTTGCTTCCTTGATCTTTTATTTGTGTGAGCAGGCTGGAGTTAAATATTATAGCTGGGAGGAAGTGTTGTTACCTCTAAAGCCCATCACTAAGGTGAATGTGAAGACTTATTCTGAGCATTCTATTTTTTGCTGGAGAGGAAGATTTTCTAAGAGTTATGGAATGGAGACATTTGCTGCTTCTACATCTTGACAATCTACCTCACATGCTTCTACATCTCGAGTTGAGTCTACTGATACCCGACCGTTGATAGGGTACAAAATTTAGAGCGTTTTGCATATCATACTGATAGGTATAATAGGAGAAAAAGTGATTATGAAGAGAAATTTCACTCATCTTTGGAGAGCCTCATTAGGGGTAACCAAGGAGTGCCATTTCCTCCATATCTTAGATACCTTGATTATGAGCCTGCAGAAGTTTGGGATAGCGGTGATTCAGAGGATGAGGAGTAGAACTGAGAGATTTATTTTTATGATTGTAATATGATATGAAATATGTGGTCTGGGCTTGCTACATTTGCATATGTGTGTTGATTTGAACTATGTGATGTGGTTTTGACTTTTATGTTTAAGTGAGAATTGTGATGTGATG
>NW_018164523.1:386759-389701 GCF_001263595.1 Phalaenopsis equestris
ATGCTAAACTGTTTAATCTGATAAAAATTTAAGTTTAGTGGGGATGAAAAATATTTTCAAAACTTTAATTTTATTTGTTCTCAAATGAACTACAAGTGAATTTGATTTGAAAAGAAAAATTGATCATGTATATGAAGTTATATTAGGGAAGTAAAATTTGATTTTATAAATGAGTAAGAGAATTTAGTTAAAAATTTGAATAATGAAAAAAACTTTTAGTTAAGAATTTTTCAGTGTAGAAAATGTTAAATGTAGTGTAACTATCTTTAGTAAAAAAAAATGTATTTTTGAAAATTTTAGAAATTTAGACTTTTATTTTTAATACTTAAATTTCTTTTATTAAAAATAATTTTTAAAGCTATTATTATATTTATAAGTAAAAGTTTTGTATCAAGACTTTGCTTTAGGAAAGGAAAAGTAGAATTAAAAATTATTAAAGGCCTATCCAGGTTAAGTATTCCTTGCCTAAAAAGAAAAGAAAATAAAAGAAAAAGAGAAAAAGAAAAAAAGAAGAGAAAAGAAAAAAAGAAGAGAAAAAGAGAAAAAAAAAAGCAAGGGAGGAGAAGCTTAAGGATTAGTGCCTAATCGAAAATTGGTTCCACATTTGAACTTTTCAAAGTATAAGACTTCAAAAACTCTTAAGCTTAAGGAGATAATATAGTAAGTGAAATTATTCTTAATAAAAATTTTTAAGTGAAGATAATAAAAGAACTAAATTCTAAATTTTGAAGACTTACAATATTTCTGAATTAGATAGGAACTCATATTTTCATCTTTCTTAACATTAAAAATTTCTAAACTTTAAATTGGTCACATTTACTTAATATTTTTTTTTCTAAATTGGACACTATATTTCTAAATCTAAATTTTAGTAACTCCTAAAGAAACTCATATACATATCATACATATTTAGTTTTTAAAGATTGAAGTGTCACTTGAGGACAAGTAACATTTTAAGTTTGGGGGATTTTGATACGCCTAAAATATTTAGTGTTTTTAAACACATTTTTTTACTTATTTTTGAGATATTGCGCTTTAATGGAAGACATTTTATGTTTTTCTTTTAGGTACAAATAAAAAGGTAAAAAATGCTTAAAGGAGTGAAAAAGGATCAAATTTGGAGCAAATAGGTGAAAAATATGCAAAAGTGTTTTGGCACCAAAGCACCTGTTAAATAGAGAAGGCCGCGCCTAAGCGCCATAGGCCCCGTGCTTGAGCGCCAGTGGCAGTTATTGGATGAGTAAATTTAGTTTTTGCGAATTTTGAAGAGGTTTTTGAGGCACCTATTGGCTTAATAGGTGATTACAACCACCAAGGACGAAAATTATTGTGAAAGGATGCATCTCTTGGGGAAATACATCAAAACAAGACACATTTTTAAGAGATACCAATGCACCTTTTGGAGAATTATAAAAGAATGAAGATTGAGACTTTGAAAGGGGTCCTGGAAGTACTAGGAAAGTTTGGAATGTTCTAAAATTAGGGAGTTAGTTGGAGAGATTTTCAGGCACCACATATTTATCCTTTTTATTTTAGTTTTATATTGAGAGTGTTATAAAACAGAAGGTGAGTGATTGTAAAAGAGAAGAGATTTAAAGGAACTTCAGAAGTTTGGTGGAGGACTTTAGATAAGTTTTTATCTTTTTGTTTTAGGCTAATTTTGGTTTTAATTGAGACTTATTGTTGGTTTGACAATGTTAAACTAAAGTGTGGTTTGTTTTCTCAATGGATTCTTTGTATTTTTCTTTATCTTTCTTCTTAAAATGATAAGTAATTAAGTGTTGGATGGAAGTTGTGGAGAGTATGGATCTTTATTGCCGGAAGAAGTTGCATTGATTTGAAACCTTGTACTTCATTTACTTCTTGATTTGGCCAACTAAGATGTTAATACCTGTTGTGAGAACATGTAAAATCCGAGATGGTATTGTCTTAGTCATCAAATTGTAAGAATCACATATTAATTTCATGGATGAGAATGCAGTTCATGGGGTTGAGTGCAAATAAATAGGGAAATAAACTTTCATGGGTGTAGAACTAGAGGACTTTAGATTGACAGGCTAAAGCCCCCAATTTAATTTATAGTTTTAGGTTTTGATACGAGATGTTAGCCCTCAGGTGGAGGAGAAGAGGAAACTCTAGATTGTGAGCTAGTATCTTCCATACATAATCGGTCTTCAAAACTATTCAAACTATAGATTAGTCAATGTTCTTTATAGCATCTCTAGTAAGGGTAAAGAATATCATTGCTCCTATTTAGCACAACACAATATGCATACTTCCACAACAGAATTCGTATACTTATTATTGATTCATGATAAGGAGGAAGATCTTTTCATATTTAGTGCTTTTCTTCTACAAAAACTCAAGTTATCTTTTTAAGTTTGTTTTGTTTTTGTCAAAATATTAAAATTACGAAAAATATTTAAATTTTGTTTACTGCGAATACATCTTTAGTTGAAATAATTGTCTTTTTAAAAATAAAAAGTTTTCTAAAAAACACATATTGCACATCTTCCCTGTGGGTTCGATATTCAGGTCTTAATCAAAAAGTCCTATATTACTTGATAATGATACTTATACTTGCGTAGTATCCCAATATATATAAATTAAAAGTTAAATTATTATTTTTCTTCAAAATCAAGTTTTTGGTTTTGTTGCGAAATATGGAAATATAAATGAAAAATATAATCATAATTATTGTTATACTGTTGCATATAAGCTGTTTCAGGATCATCAACTTGGCGCCGTTGTCGGGGAAGTGAAGTGATAATTGTAAAGAATCTATTCATTTAAATGCTACTTCCTGATCATTTAAAATATGTCTTTTTAGGAGATTCTTCTAATTTATCTGTTATAATTTCCTCAAAGTTAATAAAGGAAGAGGAAGAAAAGCTGATGAAAACTCTAAAAAATTTTAAGAAAGCCTTTGGATGTGGATGGAC
>NW_018164523.1:389731-393022 GCF_001263595.1 Phalaenopsis equestris
GAATCAGTCATTCAATTTGTATGCATAGAATTCATATGGAAGAGAACTGCAAACCCAAGGCTGATCATCAAAGGAGATTGGATTCTGTTATGAAAGAAGTTGTTAAGAAAGGAATTTTAAAGTGGTTATATGCTAGAGTTATCTACCCTATTTTAGATAGTGCATGTGTTAGTCCAATTCATTGTGTTCCTAAGAAAGGAGGTGTAACTATGAATATGAATAAACATAATGAATTAATACCTATTATATAAGTTGTAGGGTGGCGAATATGCATTGATTATCAAAAATTAAATCATGTCACCAGGAAAGATCATTTTCCACTACCCTTTCTAGATCAAATGCTGGATAGACTAGCTGGGCATAAATACTTTTGTTTTCTGGATGGATATACTGGTTATCACCAAATTCAAATAACTCCTGAGGATCAAGAGAAAATAGATTTTACCAATCCTTATGGTGCTTTTATATTTAGAAGAATTCCCTTTGGTTTATGTAATGTCCTTGCTACATTTCAAAGATGTATGACGACAACTTTTTGTGATTTAATTGAAAAAGAGATTGAAGTATTTATGAATGATTTTTCAGTGTTTGGAACTTCATTTGAATCATGTTTAGAACATTTATCAAAAGTTCTTAAGTGATGCGAAGAAACAAATTTAGTCCTTTATTGGGAAAAATGCCAATTTAGGGTAGCAGGAGGAATTATATTAGTACATAAAATATCAGAAAATGATATGGAAGTAGATCCTGCTAAAATTCAAGTAATCGCTAATTTATCTTATCCAACAAATGTAAGTGAGATTTAGGAGTTTTTAAGGACATGCTGGATTCTACAGATGATATATTAAATACTTCTAAAAAATTGCTAAGCCTTTATGCCATTTATTGGAGAATAATGCAATTTTCAAATTTGATGAGGAATGCCTAAAAAATTTTGAATTATTAAAAGAAAAATTAGTCACTCCAATTATAATTTCACCAGATTGTGGAAAACCTTTTGAATTGATGCGAGATGCTAGTGATTATGCTATTGGACTATTTTAGGACAAAGATTTTAGGACAAAGATATGATACTTTACTATGCTTGTAAAACTCTTAATGAACTCAAATTAATTATACAACCACTGAAAAAGAGTAATTAGAAATAGTATATGCCTTTGATAAATTTCAATCATATTTAATTGGAACTCATTATGTAGTGCATACAGATCATTCTGCTATTAAGTACTTAACGAAAAAGAAGGATGCTAAACCTAGACTTAAAAGATGGATTCTTCTTTTGCAAGAATTTGGTTTTAAAATAGTAGATCGAAAGGGACTAAAAATCAAATTGCTGATCATTTGTCTAGGCTTGAGTTAGAAAAACCACTCTATTTTAAAAAAGAAGTTAAGGAACATTTTTTAGAAGAAACGAAAAATTGTTCACTGTAAATGAGTGGTGTGTTCCGTGGTATGCCGACATTGTGACTATATTGTTAGTGATCTTAAACCCTATGGAATGACATACCAACAAATGAGGAAATTTATTTCTGAAGCTAAGGCTCATTTTTGGGATGACCCATATTTATATAAATAAGGAAAGGATCTAATCATTCGAAGATGTATATCATTAGAAGAAACTTATGAAATTGTCCAAAAATGTCATAATTCTGATTTTGGGGGACATTTTGGTGTTGATAAAACAACATACAAAATTTTATAATCTGGATTCTGTTGGCCTACTATTTTTAGAGATGTTAATGCTTATATTAAAACTTGTGAAAGATGTCAACGAGTAGGCAATATTTCTAGAAGAAATGAGATGCCCGTCAATTATATGCTAGGAGTTGAAATATTTGTTGTTTGGGGATTAGATTTCATGGGACCATTTATACCATCTTTCAGAAATTTATATATACTGTTAGCAGTAGACTATGTATCCAAAGGGATAGAAGCTGTTTCTTTACCTCAATATGATGCTCATGGTGTTGCAAAGTTTTTGAAAATGAACATATTTTGTAGATTTGGGATGCCGAGAGTTATCATAACTGATGGGGGAAGTCATTTAGAAATGCCATAATGAAGAAATTATTAACGAAATATCATATAAATCATATAATTGCTACTGCTTATCATCCTCAGAAAAGGGGTTTGGCTGAATTATCCAATCAGGAAATTAAAAGAATTATGGAAAAATCTGTGAATCCAATAGAAATAGATTGGTTAGTCAAACATGACTATGCTTTGTGGGCTTATATGACTGTATATAGAACTCCTATAGGAATGTCCCCGTATAGGCTAATACTTAGAAAAAACATAGCACTTATGAGTTGAACTTGAGTATAAAGCATATTGGGCGATTAAAGAGTTTAATTATAATTTGATTATAATTTGAAAGATGAATTTGAAAGATGATGGTGAGAAAAGATTACTACAATTAAATGAGCTTGAAGAGATAAGGAACAAATCTTATGAAAGTGCTAAGATTTAAAAAGAAAAGATGAAGAAGTGGAATTATCAAAGGATTCTTACTAAAGTTTTTTAGTCAGGGCAACAAGTTTTGCTATATAATGCAAGGTTAAGATTATTTCCAGGCAAACTTAAGTCCAGGTGGATGGGGCCATTTGTTATGATATAAGTTTATCCTTATGGAGTTGTAGATATTAAAGATCATAAGACTGATAAAGTGTTTAAAGTGAATGGTCATAGACTGAAACCTTATTTTATAGGGAATCAGCTTAAATTTAATGAAGAAATGATGTTGGGTCAACCAGAATAAGCACTGGTTACGTAGTGCTGACGACGTTAAACCAAGCGCTTTGTGGGAGACAACCCATAATTATCATTGTGGTTTGCTTTGAATATTATTTGTGTGGGATTAAAAAAATTAGGGTAATATCTTTGAGACTATTATGTGTTAGTATTGATTTTAAGACTTTATTTAGTAACCTAGACATGTTAGAATGAGAATTTGGAGGTTTAGTTGATTGGTGTAAAAATATGAACTGGCGCTTAAGCGCGACAGTTAAAAACATGTGCTAAATTAAGCTTTTAGAAGGTTTAACCACTAATTGGTTTGTAAAAACATGCCATGGAAGTTCCAAGACGTGCCCAGAAGTTATTAGAGAGATTTAGGAGGCCTATATATAGAAGGGTTTAGTGAAGGAATTTCACCCAGATCATTTTCCGCCCTAAAGTCTATAAGAGAAAGAGATATTTTGATAAGATGTCTCATGGGAGATGGATTTGAAGAATTTGAAGAAGAAGGAAGAGAAGAGATTCATTAGTCAAAGTGCACAAGAGATGTATAAC
>NW_018164523.1:393065-398559 GCF_001263595.1 Phalaenopsis equestris
GGAATACAGCCATTAGTATCGAAGGAATACCAGAAAAGATCAACAAACTACCATGGCTTTACTTGAGACCTGAGACCAAGGTAATTGACATTCATGCACATCTTGAGCATATTGGATGGCAATTCAAAATGCAATTTAGCCATACTAGTTATATAGAGGAAGCAGATAAGGAGTGTTTCTTAAGAAGAAATGGATTGAAGAAGATAATATCAGAGCTCATCACCACCGTCCGTTTTATCAAGTTTATATTTTGATTACCCCAAGAGAGACTAATGAAAGACCAAAGTTTGTCCCATCAAATGAAAAGTGGAATTAAGTTCTATGGCTGAGTTTGTTTGTTAGGAGTCGTTGTGTTTATGTGTTAGTGTTTAAGTCTTGCTTTTTAGTGTTTATGCTTTTATGTGTTTAATTGTGAATGTTTATTAAGTGTTCGTGCTTAGAAAATTTTCTCATCCAAGACTATTTGAAGTGAGAATTAAGTGTTATATGCATTTGTAATTGTTTGTGAATGAAAATATATGTTTGTTTGTGTAAAAAATAGTGTTATTTTTAGCCTCAAATTGAATTGAGTTATATAGAGAATTTTGAGAGAGAGCAGAGTTAAAGGAGATGAAAACAGTCATTTAAGTGTTATGAGACCATTTAGGGGTGATATACTTAAGTTAAAAAATTTTGAAAATCGTGCACTGGCGCCTAAGCTCCACATCTCGCTCTTAAGCACGAAGTAACCCGAGAGGCAAGCGCCCAAGAACCACTTATCAGCGCTTAAGCATCGGTTCACGAAAACTGGTTCGCGAACAGTAAAAAGTGAAAAATTAACCAAAAAATCGCCATTTTTCACCCTCCCGTCACCTTCAACCTCTTAAAATCGCGATTTTGGAAAGCTAGGGCACACTATTAAGTGGAGATTTCCTAGTAGAATCAAGAAAAATTAGCTAGATTCGGATTTCTTAAGGTAAGAGCTTTACTTCTACGTGAAAGTTTTGGATTTTCACGATATATTTTGAGTACATATGGAAGAATTCAAAAAACTCACTATTCATGGTGAAAAATGAGGAAAAATCTATGGAAATTGCATAGGAAGTGTAGTTTAAGCTTTTGGAAGTTTAGTTTAGTAGTTTAGACTTGATTTTTGAAGTTATTTTTAGAATTTTATAAAATTGTAGAATGGCACCAAGAATGAAGAGGAGTAAAGGAAAAAGCCCTTTTGATTCGAGCAAATTTGTGAGTTTAAAAGCTCAAGATAGGTACAGTGATACGATGCAGTCACGAAATCTTATCTCAGAGCGTTGTTTTAAGAATCCAGGTGGATCTGTGGAAGATCTGATGAAGATCGATCTGTGGAAGATCTGATCATTCGCCGACAGTGGGAATGATTCTGTTGTTTTTTTGCTGTTGCAGTTATATCTGTTGTTAGGGAGTTCTATGCAAACCTCCCTGAATTTGAAGACGATAGAGTCATGGTTCGAGGAAAGTTGGTAATCAATTTGTTAGAGGTAATCAATTTGTTCTACCATTTACCACCAGATACTTTATGTTTTTATGCAAATTATTTTCCGATTGAGAAGGATCTAGATGAGATTATTTCCTATTTGAGTGTTGGAAGAGGACTCTGAAAGATCACGAATGAGAGGAGAGTCAATTTTTCCACATCAAAGTTAAGTGCACCTTCGAAGGCATGACATTATTTTATTTCTGCTTATCTACTACCAACAAATCATCTCAGTGAAGTTACTAGAGAGAGAGCAACGTTAAATTATTATGTTCAGGAAGGAAAGCTCATAAACATAGGAGCTTTGATATATTAGACCACATTAGTTCTGCCACTGTTGCTACTATGCTAGTACGGCAGGTCTGAGATTTGCTTCCTTAATCTTTTCTTTACGTGAGTAGGCTGGTGTAAGATATGATAGCTGGGAGGAAGTAATGTTGCCTTATTGTTGCCTCTAGTTGCCTCTAAAGCCTATTACAAAGGTGAATATGAAGACTTATTCTGAACATTCTATTTTTGGCTGGAGAGGAGGATTTTCAAGGAGCTATGGAATGGAAACGTCAGCTACTTCTACCGTTGTTGCTTCTACATCTAGGCCATCTATCTCACGTGCTTCTACTTCTATAGGTGAGTCTACTGAGACCCAAGATCAGTTATTACAGAGGATGATGGACAATATGAATTATACCGTTGATAAAGTTCAGAATTTAGAGCATTTTGCATAACATAATAATAGGTATAATACAAGAAAATGTGATTATGAAGAGAAATTTCACTTACCTTTAGATATCCACATTAGGGATAACTAAGGAGTGCAATTTCCTCCATATCCAAGACCTTAATTATGAGCCCATAGATGTTTGGGATAACGGTGATTTTGAGAATGATGAGTAGGACTTTGAGATTTATTTTTATGTTTGTATTATGATATGAACTATGTAGCCTGGGTAGCTACATTTGCATTTATGTGTTTATTTGGGCTTGAGACAAGTGATGTGATGTGTTTTTATGCTTTGGAATTCAGACATGTATGTTTGTGTGTTAGTTTAGATTTTGTGATATATGAGACTGTTATTTTGTTTCATTGTATTGTGATGTTGTGTTTTGTTAGTAGTTTGTTTTAAAATGCTAGGGTAGTAACTGTTGTTGTGTTTTTAGTACTGTGTTAGTTAGTTAAAAATTGAACTTGATTCTATGTTTTTTGAAAAGTTGAAAATCTTGCTAACTTTAGTTTTAAAATTTTAAACTTAGAAAATTGCTACCCTGTATTTTTCTTTTATCTTGTTAGTGTGTTTGTTTTTATGTTGAGACTGTGAAGTCAAAATTAGAGTGTTAGTTTGTTTTTATGTTTGTACCCACTACTTAAAAGTCTACTAAATCTCTACATGTTAAATTGAAATGAAAATGATAGAAAATTAACTAAAAATTAATTTTACTCCTGTTTTTAGTTTTATACTTGTATACTTAGGATATAAAAATTCCTGTTAGCATGTTCTTTCAATTTTCATTTCTGCTTATATATATCTGCTGCTAAACTATTTAATCTATTAAAAATTTAAGTTAGGGGGGGATTGAAAAATATTTTTAAAACTTGAATTTTATTTATTCTTAGATGTGCTACAGGAGAATTTGATTTTGATTATGTTTATAAAGTTATATTACGGAAGTAAAATTTGATTTTAGAAATGAGTAAGAAAATTTAGTTGAAATTTTTAGTAATGAAGAAAACCTTAAGTTAAAAGTTTTAGTGTAGAAAATGTTTAATATAAGTAACTATCTTTAGTAAGAAAAATTGTAGTTTTGAAAAAATTAGAAATTTAGACTTTTATTGTTAATACTTAAATTTCTTTTGTTAAAACTAATTTTCAAAACTATTATTATATTTATAAGTAAAAGATTTATATCAAGACTTTGCTTTAGGAAAGGAGAAATGAAATTCAAAACCATTAAAGACCTATCCAAAGATAGTAATCATTGTGTGAAAAAGAAAATGAAAAAGAAAATGAAAAAGAAAAAGAAAAAGAGAAAGAAAAAAAGTAGGGGAGGAGAAGCTTGAGGATTAGTGCCTAATCAAACATTGGTTCCACATTTGATCTTTTTAAAGTATAAGACTTGACAAAATCTTAAGCTTAAAAATATAATATAGTAAGTAAAATTATTCTTAATAAAAATTTTTAAGTGGAGATAAAAAAAGGACTATTCTAAAGTTGGAGAATCTATAATATTTTTGAATTAGATAGGAACTCATATTTTCATCTTTCTTAACATTAAAAATTTCTAAAATTTAAGTTGGTCTCATTTAGTGAATACTTTTTTTCTAAATTGGACTACTATATTTCTAATTCTAAATTCTAGTAACTCCAATTTTATTTGCCAACAATTTCCCTTATTTAATATGATGAACAAAATAGGGTTTATATTAAGCTAGGTTCAGACGAGCTTCCTATAAGGGCAAGCCTCTATAGTTAATTACATCTTAAATGACCAAAGCCACTTAAGAAAAATTTTTGATAAAAATCACGAAATATTATCTTCAAGGATTTCAAAAGGATAGGATTGTTCAATGATATCAGATAATGCTAAAAGGAGTGAAAAAGGATAAAATTTGGAGCGAAAAATGTAAAATTTGTGCAAAAGTGTTTTGGTGCGTGTTTGGGCGCCTAAGTGCCAAATCCGGCGCTTAAGCGCCGGTTAAATAGAGAAGGTCACCCTAAGCACCAGAGGCCTCGCGCTTAAACACTAAAGGCAGTTATTTGGCGATTTTCTTCATTTGGCCAAATTTTGAAGAGGTTTTTGAGGCACCTATTGGCTAAAGAGGGTGGTTATGACCACTAGAAATGAAAATATTATTAAAAGACTTATGAAAGGAGACATCCTTTGAAGAATACATCGAATTGGGACACATTTTGAAGAGTTATCAAGACACCTCTTACAGATTTATAAAACAAGGAAGTTGAGACATTTTAAAGTGTGCTTGAAAGTTTTGAAAAGTGTTCGAAAGGAGAGAGTTTTGGAGAGATTGTCAGGCATCACAAATTTACTTTATCCTTTTTGCTTTTAGTTTATTTTGAGAGTGTTTTAAAAGAGAAGAGATTCAAAGGAACTTCAAGTGTTTGGTGGAGGATTTGAGATAAGTTTTTATCTTTTGTTTTGAACTAATTTTGGTTTTAATCGAGACTTATTGTTAGTTTGACAATGATTTCTACTTTAAACTAAAGTGTGGTTTTGTTTTCTCTATGGATTCTGAGTAGTTTTCTTTATCTTTCTCCTTAAAATGATAAGTAATTAAAGTGTTGGATGGAAGTTGTGGAGAGTATTGATCTTTAATGTTAAAAAAAATTGTGATGATTTAAATCCATGAACTTCATTTACTTCTTGATTATTTACTTCTTGATTTGGCTAATCCAGATGTTAAAATTTGTTGTGAGAATATGTAAGAACCGTGCTGGCATTGTCTCAGTCAACAATTGGAAAGAAGAACATGGGTAGGGCTGTCAATTTGGCTCGTTGTTCGTGAACAACTCGTGTTCGGCTCGTTAAGTAGCTCGTGTGTTTGTTAGTGCTAACGAACGGAACACGAACAAATTTTTAAGCTTAAAATATAAACGAGTCGAACACGAACAAAAGTTTGTTCGCTTGTGTTCGTCTCAAATTGGCCTGCGCTTTAATGGAAGATATTTGTATATTTTTCTTTGAGGTGCAAGTAAAAAGGTGAAAAATGCTAAAAGGAGTGAAAAAGGATAAAATTTGGAGCGAAAATGTGAAAATTATGCTAAAGTGTTTTGGCGCCTAAGTGCCAAATCCGGCGCTTAAGCGCCGGTTAAATAGAGAAGGTCACCCTAAGCACCAGAGGCCTCGCGCTTAAACACTAAAGGCAGTTATTTGGCGATTTTCTTCATTTGGCCAAATTTTGAAGAGGTTTTTGAGGCACCTATTGGCTAAAGAGGGTGGTTATGACCACTAGAAATGAAAATATTATTAAAAGACTTATGAAAGGAGGCA